>NC_068306.1:5429105-5437105 GCF_025860055.1 Xyrauchen texanus | reverse complement strand
CAGAGCACCCTGTGTTTTAACCCCTAAAAGGTCAGATAACTGAGTTTTCTTATTTTTTATGAGACACTCCACATCACTTTGATTTCCAGGCAAGTGAGTCAATTCTTGCAGTTTCAAAATCTCAGTCTCTAAGGTGTTCAATCTCAGGGTTACCTCTCTAGTGACATTCTGAGAGTATTGTTGACATAACTGTTTTATCTGAACTTTCCCAAAGTCCCACCATTGCTGCAGTGTTCTAAAAGAACACTTTGTTGTTTTAAAAATATCCCAAAAATATTTAAAACTTTCTTTAAAGCACTTATCATCCAATAAAGTGGTATTTAGATGCCAATAGGCACTCTTTGGCTTGATAGAATTTAAAAAATACAGCACTGCACCATACTATGATCTGATAGACATGACGGAGTAATAGAACAATTCTCAACAATACTACCATGATGTTTAAAAACATAAAACTTATCCAGCCTTGCCAATGAAATCATGTTATCACGAACATGAGACCAAGTGTATTGTTTTTGTTCTCCATTAAGCTGTCTCCAAATATCAATTAATTCATGTGGTTTTTTTAGCTGAACAAGACGTTGACGTGAAGGTAAATGAGGCTCCATGTGATTTCTATCTAAGTTGGACTGTGTGCAATTAAAATCACCACCCAAAATTAAATACTCGTCAACAGCAACACTTTGTAAAACAGAGGACAAAGTATTTAAAAATAACATTCTTTCAACAGCTGAATTTGGTATATAAACACAAATGAAAACAAAATCAACATTTTCAAAAGAGGCTCTTACTTTTAAAAGTCTAACTTTGATAATCTCTTCAACCTGATAAGAGTGTGGGCTGAAACTCTTAGCAAAGAGAACAGCAACTCTGCCACTAATTGAGGTATTATGACTTAGAACAGCAATCCCATTCCATTCTACTGCCCAGTCCGCAGCATTATTAGCGTCAGTATGTGTCTCTTGTAAAAGCATGATATCAATTTTTTTCTGATTAATTATTTCAAATAATGCAGCTCTTTTGTGCATATCTCTAGCACCATTCAGATTCAGAGTTGCAACATTGGCGTGACACATACTTGAGGAAAAGAAAAAAAGAAAAACAAAACTGTCCATAAAAAAAAAACTACTAAAGGTCATGGAATTAGTCTTTCTCACTGACGTCATTACTAAGTTCAGAGATGAGTTTCCTCACCATTTTTTTTAGCCTATAGACCTCTTTATTTGTAAAGGAGCCCTCCATCATGAAACCTTTAGCAATCTCTACAAACTGTTTTAAGTCAGGAAAATATTCGTTAATGCGCACACCCCTCTTATTTTTAGTAGCTCTAAGGAACAGCTTAATATCATCTACCTCATAATGACATCCAGAAAAATCACTTTGAGAAAGACAAACACTTGAATCCGACGATTCACTATCACTTCCCGTTTCATCTTTATCACTTAAGTCAGTCAACTCTGATTTCTTTGTGTATCTATCTTTCAAATCTGCCTGCCCCGTTTCCATTGGACTATCAACACCTATATTTCCCACAGTAGATTGCAGGTTATCATTGAGGGCATCGTTTAAATGCTTCTCATTCTCAACAACTCCCGCCTGAACACTAGACACTTCTACACCAGAAACTGTGTTTTCAAGCGCTAATTCTTCAGCTTCAATCATCGCGATCACAGGTAAATCACCATCATGTTTGTCCTCTGCGGCTCGTACCCCTGACACACCCGACGTCTCGGACGGCCCTGCTTCATCGGGTTCAGCGTTATCGGCAACATCACTTCTGACAACAGCAACCATGTCACGGTTGTTTACATTTTCTGCCGGACATGCACGGACTAAATGACCAGATTGCCCACAACTAAAACATTTCATTTTGTCAGTTGTTACGTAAATAATGTAATCTTACTCATCAGCCCGAAAGTGTAAAGACACATCCAAATCAACATCGTCATTCATAATCATATAAACGAAACGCCTAAATGAAACAACATGTTTCAGTAAAGGCGATCCACTACCAATAGGGATCTTTTTAATGGGAGAGACCAACTTGCCATAACGAGATAAAGCTTTAGCTAATATCTCGTCACTTAAAAACGGTGGTACGTTGGATAGCGTAACTTTCTTTGATGGTGTAGAAAGTGGGAGTACAGGGTTAAAAACATCATCAACAACTATCCCTGTCTCAACTAGTTCATTTGCTTTTTCAACAGTACTGAGAAATACAACAGTGGCATTATTCATCCTGGAGGCAGACAATACGCTTTCATGCCCAACCACCTCTCCTACTGCCAGGCAACATTTCTCCACACTAAACGCGGCCGCCACTTTCACCCCATGATGCCGGGTCAATGAACCCAACCCTCGCGAGCGCGGGGCCATCATGCTCCCGGTGAATCAGGTAGCACGCGGCCCAAAACAACTACAATATAAACCAAAAACACACAAAAACAACAAACAAAGAAAAAAAGTCAGAAAAAAGAGAGAAAAGATCCACTCAAAGAATCCAACCGCACTCACAGCACACACTCCGCACGCTCACCCCCAACAATCACACCGGAAGTGAGAGAGCGAGAGAGAGACAGAGACCAAGAGAGAGACAGAGAGAGAGACAGCGAGACAGAGACAGAGAGAGACAGAGACGTTATTTTGTCTCTTCTCATTGAAATCATATTTTGTTTCTAACCACATGCAGCTTTGATACATGTGCTTTGTAAAACAATCTTTGATGTTGTGTTGACAAAACCTTCTCTGAAAGACAGACAGAAGGAGAGACAGATGAACAGACAGATGGAGACATAGATTGACAGAAAGAGAGACAGATGGAGAAATAGATGGACAGACAGATGGAGAAATAGATGGACAGACAGAGAGACAGATGGAGAATTAGATGGACAGACAGATGGAGAAATAGATGGACAGACAGATGGAGAAATAGATGGACAGACAGAGAGACAGATGGAGAATTAGATGGACAGACAGATGGAGAAATAGATGGACAGACAGAGGGACCGATGGAGAAATAGATGGAGAGACAGAGAGACAGATGGAGAGACAGATGGAGAATTAGATGGAGTAATAGATGGACAGACAGATAGAGAGACAGATGGAGAAATAGATGGAGAGCCAGATGGAGAATTAGATGGACAGACAGAAAGAGAGACAGATGGAGAATTAGATGGACAGACAAATGGAGAGACAGATGGAGAAATAGATGGACAGACAGAGGGACAGATGGAGAAATAGATGGAGAGACAGATGGAGAGACAGATGGAGTAATAGATGGACAGACAGAAAGAGAGACAGATGGAGAAATAGATGGACAGACAGATGGAGAAATAGACGGACAGACAGATGGAGAAATAGACGGACAGACAGATGGAGAGACAGATGGAGAGACAGATGGACAGACAGATGGAGAGACAGATGGAGAAATAGATGGACAGACAGATGGAGAAATAGATGGAGAGACAGATGGAGAATTAGATGGAGAAATAGATCGACAGACAGATGGACAGACAGATGGAGAAATAGATGGAGACATATATGGACAGACAGATGGAGAGACAGATGGACAGACAGATGGAGAATTAGATGGACGGACAGATGGAGAGACAGATGGAGAAACAGATGGAGAATTAGATGGACAGACAGATGGACAGACAGATGGAGAAACAGATGGAGAATTAGATGGACAGACAGATGGAGAAATAGATGGACAGACAGATGGAGAGATAGATGGAGAAATAGATCGACAGACAGATGGACAGACAGATGGAGAATTAGATGGACAGACAGATGGAGAGATAGATCGACAGACAGATGGACAGACAGATGGAGAAATAGATGGACGGACAGATGGAGAAACAGATGGAGAATTAGATGGACAGACAGATGGACAGACAGATGGAGAAACAGATGGACAGACAGATGGAGAATTAGATGGACAGACAGATGGAGAAATAGATGGACAGACAGATGGAGAGATAGATCGACAGACAGATGGACAGACAGATGGAGAAATAGATGGAGAAATAGATGGACAGACAGATGGAGAAATAGATGGACAGACAGATGGAGAAACAGATGGAGAATTAGATGGACAGACAGATGGAGAAATAGATGGACAGACAGATGGACAGACAGATGGAGAAATAGATGGACAGACAGATGGACAGACAGATGGAGAGACAGATGGAGAAACAGATGGAGAATTAGATGGACAGACAGATGGACAGACAGATGGAGAAACAGATGGAGAATTAGATGGACAGACAGATGGAGAAATAGATGGACAGACAGATGGACAGACACATGGAGAAATAGATGGACAGACAGATGGACAGACAGATGGAGAGACAGATGGAGAAATAGATGGACAAACAGATGGAGAGACAGATGGAGAAACAGATGGACAGACAGATGGAGAATTAGATGGACGGACAGATGGAGAAACAGATGGAGAATTAGATGGACAGACAGATGGACAGACAGATGGAGAAACAGATGGACAGACAGATGGAGAATTAGATGGACAGACAGATGGAGAAATAGATGGACAGACAGATGGACAGACACATGGAGAAATAGATGGACAGACAGATGGACAGACAGATGGAGAGACAGATGGAGAAATAGATGGACAGACAGATGGAGAGACAGATGGAGAAACAGATGGAGAAACAGATGGAGAATTAGATGGACAGACAGATGGACAGACAGATGGAGAAACAGATGGACAGACAGATGGAGAATTAGATGGACAGACAGATGGAGAGATAGATCGACAGACAGATGGACAGACAGATGGAGAAATAGATGGACGGACAGATGGAGAAACAGATGGAGAATTAGATGGACAGACAGATGGACAGACAGATGGAGAAACAGATGGACAGACAGATGGAGAATTAGATGGACAGACAGATGGAGAAATAGATGGACAGACAGATGGAGAGATAGATCGACAGACAGATGGACAGACAGATGGAGAAATAGATGGAGACATATATGGACAGACAGATGGAGAGACAGACAGAAGGTGAGACAGGTCAGACAAAGACAGTTATATTATACAGTGAGATCCAAAAGTCTGACATCAAGTGAAA
Source organism: Xyrauchen texanus (assembly GCF_025860055.1). Lineage (NCBI taxonomy): Eukaryota > Metazoa > Chordata > Actinopteri > Cypriniformes > Catostomidae > Xyrauchen > Xyrauchen texanus. The sequence goes on along the minus strand of NC_068306.1, from coordinate 5,432,003 downwards.
ATACTGCATGACTAATATAATACTATTAACACTAATTTCATTAAAAATTCTATTATCAGCATAACTATTGAAAACTGAAGAAGAATCTGAGAATGTCTTTGTGTTTATTTTAATGACAGCATGAATAAAAACCTGATGATTATTAGGATGTTCACACAGCTTCAATCACATGATATCTCTTGGTCACTAATGCAGAATATGAAATATTTCTTATATATCTCTTATATCTATAATTGAATTCAGTGTTTTAAACCCTACATTTCTGTTTGAATGTGATTTTCAATGTGGAACACACTGTATTACTGACAGACTCTGGACCAGTGCAAGCCCATCAGAGCTCAGTGTGGGTGTGGCTTATAGTTGCTAAGGATACTGCATGGCAACAGCTGTTGAGTCCACACTAGAGTGCGGATCGGGCCGCATTTTTCTGTCCGAGCCCGGCCCGACAGGGCAGTAACCGAACCTGACCGTCATTAAGATATTTATGTCCGAGCCCGACACAGTTAAAAATCTCGTTTTTCCCCCCCCCCCTCATACTAATGACACGTACGTTTGTGTAGAAACCCCGCTTTTATTTAGCAACTGGAAGGCATTCGCTAATGTTTACAGATGTGCGCAACGCATCAGCGTGCGCCGCACACGGCCAACAAAGCGCAAGTTAACACAGGCGCGCACAAGAGGCCCAAACAAATGCCAATTGAAATTAAATGAACAAAGCTAGGTCTACCAAAAATTGCCCAAGCTAACAGAACAAAACATTAACGCAAGACAAATGCACCTTATTGAAATGAAAAATCACTCTTACCATTTTTCTCAAACTGCGTGGCTAATAAAATTGTAACATGGGATCTATTCACATAATCCATCAACTTCTTTTTAACATCTTCCATCGTGGCGCTGCCAGCCACATGTAGCCAAATATGCAATATTATGCACGCACGTGTTGCACGTTGTCACAGCAACAAACAAATTTCCGCACACATGAAGATGGATGTTAGGGTAATGTTTTTAATTTGATCACAAAAATAAACATTTGCATCCAGTTAAACATTATAAGCGGTTTTAAATTCCAAATGTTCAATACCTTATCGCGCCGACGTGACCTCACCGAGCCCGAACGTCATTTCAAAATATGTGTCCGAACCCGGCCCGGCGCGTCGGGTCCCATCGGGCTCGGTTCGGGTGGTTCGGGTATCCATCCTCTAGTCCACACACACACACACACACACACACACACACACACACACACACACACATGTTGTGTTTCCATGTTTTATGGGGACTTTCCATAGACATAATGGTTTTTATACTGTACAAACTTTATATTCTATCCCCTAAACCTAACCCTACCCCTAAACCTAACCCTCACAGAAAACTTTCTGCATTTTTACATTTTCAAAAAACATAATTTAGTATGATTTATAAGCTGTTTTCCTCATGGGGACCGACAAAATGTCCCCACAAGGTCAAAAATTTCGGGTTTTACTATCCTTATGGGGACATTTGGTCCCCACAAAGTGATAAATACACGCTCACACACACACACACACACACACACACACACACACACACACACACACACACACACACACACACACACACACACACACGTGTGCCATCTGATGCAGTCTGATGACTTTCAAAACTTTAAGTGACTTTTATCCACACACACACACATTTACACACTTCAGTTGCAGCTGTTAAATATTCATGAGTCCAAAATTAGACTCCATCTATATTAATAAGCATCAAAATCTCATTTTCTTTCCTTTTTTGTAAATTCTGAACTCATCTGAACATCTTTCCTGCATATGGTGGAGATGTTCAGCACTTATTTGTTAAGCAGTGTGTCATGCTACAACTCATCTAAAGCCATTTTCAAGAACAATTCATTATCATATATTACTTATGCATGCAGTGTAACACTAACTGTCTATCACAATAAGTTCTGAATCTGTGCTTGTGGTCTTCAAGTGATGACCTTTTGACATATCCTTATGAGCCACTACGACCCAAAGATCTGGAACATTCTACCAACTGAAATTAGACAGGCTCCAAGCAGTCACATTTTTAGAGTTTTAAAGTAACAGTACAACCAAAAATGAAAATTCTGTCATCGTTTATTCACCCTCATGTCATCCCAGATGTGTGTGACTTTCTTTTTCTGCAGAACACATCAATATTCTGATAATGCCAACACCAATATTCAAGAGTCATTTTTTACTATCAATCTTCCCCTTTGACCAGCCTCGATCAGTATGTGGTTGAATGTGGAAGTGAAAGTGGAGATTTATAGTAAAAGAATACTGAAATATTGATCTCAACCACATCTATCATATCTCTTCTGAAGACATGGATTAAACCACTGGAGTCTTTATGTGCTTTTTGGAGCTTCAAAGTTCTGGTCACCATTCACTTGCATTATATGGACCTACAGAGCTGAAATATTCTTCTAAAAATCTTCATTTGTGTTCTGGTGAAGAAAGAAAGTCACACACATCTGGGATGACATGAGGGTGAGTATTTTTGTGTGAACTGTCCCTTTAATGCAAAATGATTTGTTTTATATGTAGGGAAGTATGCAGGCCTATGTATGCATGAATGTTAACTTTGTATTATTCTTGTCTTCATTTTAAAATCAATATATTTTCAATGAGTTTTGTTATTAATATTTAAAGCACTTGAGCTGAACTTCATGCATGAAAGGTGCAATACAAAAACAATGTATTCTTTATTATTTATGACCTCATATTCACTGAGAAACTTCTTGGAATATTTGGACTTTAAAATGCTTTAAATTATTATTGTTTTCACATCAGTCTGCACTCCATACCCATAATGACAAACTTAAACAAGTTGTTTGATAACTTTGAAAAACTGAAATATCACATTGGCATA
>NC_068306.1:5419105-5421605 GCF_025860055.1 Xyrauchen texanus | reverse complement strand
CATCTCACACACACACACACCAAACTCACAGACACACATACATACATCTCACACACACACACACCAAACTCACAGACACACATACATACATCTCACACACACACCAAACTCACAGACACACATACATACATCTCACACACACACACACCAAACTCACAGACACACATACATACATCTCACACACACACACACCAAACTCACAGACACACATACATACATCTCACACACACACACCAAACTCACAGACACACACATACATCTCACACACACACACACAAACTCACAGACACACATACATACATCTCACACACACACACCAAACTCACAGACACACATACATACATCTCACACACACACACACACCAAACTCACAGACACACATACATACATCTCACACACACACACACACCAAACTCACAGACACACATACATACATCTCACACACACACACACACCAAACTCACAGACACACATACATACATCTCACACACACACACACCAAACTCACAGACACACATACATACATCTCACACACACACACACCAAACTCACAGACACACATACATACATCTCACACACACACACACCAAACTCACAGACACACATACATACATCTCACACACACACACCAAACTCACAGACACACATACATACATCTCACACACACACACCAAACTCACAGACACACATACATACATCTCACACACACACACACACACAAACTCACAGACACACATACATACATCTCACACACACACACACACCAAACTCACAGACACACATACATACATCTCACACACACACACACCAAACTCACAGACACACATACATACATCTCACACACACACACACACACACACCAAACTCACAGACACACATACATACATCTCACACACACACACACCAAACTCACAGACACACATACATACATCTCACACACACACACACCAAACTCACAGACACACATACATACATCTCACACACACACACCAAACTCACAGACACACATACATACATCTCACACACACACACACACCAAACTCACAGACACACATACATACATCTCACACACACACACACACACCAAACTCACAGACACACATACATACATCTCACACACACACACCAAACTCACAGACACACATACATACATCTCACACACACACACACCAAACTCACAGACACACATACATACATCTCACACACACACACACCAAACTCACAGACACACATACATACATCTCACACACACACACACCAAACTCACAGACACACATACATACATCTCACACACACACACACCAAACTCACAGACACACATACATACATCTCACACACACACACACCAAACTCACAGACACACATACATACATCACATCACACACACACACACCAAACTCACAGACACACATACATACATCTCACACACACACACACACACACCAAACTCACAGACACACATACATACATCTCACACACACACACACCAAACTCACAGACACACATACATACATCTCTCACACACACACCAAACTCACAGACACACATACATACATCTCACACACACACACACCAAACTCACAGACACACAAACATACATCTCACACACACACACACACACCAAACTCACAGACACACATACATACATCTCTCTCACACACACACACACACCAAACTCACAGACAAACATACATACATCTCACACACACACACCAAACTCACAGACACACATACATACATCTCACACACACACACACACCAAACTCACAGACACACATACATACATCTCACACACACACACACACACACACCAAACTCACAGACACACATACATACATCTCACACACACACACACACACCAAACTCACAGACACACATACATGCATCTCACACACACACACACACCAAACTCACAGACACACATACATACATCTCTACACACACACACACACCAAACTCACAGACACACATACATACATCTCACACACACACACACACACCAAACTCACAGACACACATACATACATCTCACACACACACACACACCAAACTCACAGACACACATACATACATCTCACACACACACACACCAAACTCACAGACACACATACATACATCTCACACACACACACACACCAAACTCACAGACACACATACATACATCTCACACACACACACACACCAAACTCACAGACACACATACATACATCTCTCTCACACACACACACACACACCAAACTCACAGACAAACATACATACATCTCACACACACACACACACACCAAACTCACAGACACACATACATACATCTCACACACACACACACACCAAACTCACAGACACACATACATACATCTCACACACACACACACACCAAACTCACAGACACACATACATACATCTCACACACACACACCAAACTCACAGACACACATACATACATCTCACACACACACACACACCAAACTCACAGACACACATACATACATCTCACACACAC
>NC_068306.1:5409105-5414105 GCF_025860055.1 Xyrauchen texanus | reverse complement strand
TCACACACACACACACACCAAACTCACAGACAAACATACATACATCTCACACACACACACCAAACTCACAGACACACATACATACATCTCACACACACACACACACCAAACTCACAGACACACATACATACATCTCACACACACACACACACCAAACTCACAGACACACATACATACATCTCACACACACACAAACCACTCATCTCACACACACACACACCAAACTCACAGACACACATACACACACACACACACACACACCAAACTCACACACCCACATACATACATCTCACACACACACAAACCACTCATCTCACACACACACACCAAACTCACAGACACACACACACACACACACAAACCACTCATCTCACACACACACACACACAACAAACTCACAGACACACATACATACATCTCACACACACACACACCAAACTCACAGACACACATACATACATCTCACACACACCAAACTCACAGACAAACATACATACATCTCACACACACACACACACCAAACTCACAGACAAACATACATACATCTCACACACACACACACCAAACTCACAGACACACATACATACATCTCACACACACACACACACCAAACTCACAGACAAACATACATACATCTCACACACACACACACCAAACTCACAGACACACATACATACATCTCACACACACACACACACACACACACACCAAACTCACAGACAAACATACATACATCTCACACACACACACACACCAAACTCACAGACACACATACATACATCTCACACACACACACACCAAACTCACAGACACACATACATACATCTCACACACACACACACCAAACTCACAGACAAACATACATACATCTCACACACACACACACACCAAACTCACAGACACACATACATACATCTCACACACACACACACCAAACTCACAGACACACATACATACATCTCACACACACACACACACCAAACTCACAGACACACATACATACATCTCACACACACACACACCAAACTCACAGACAAACATACATACATCTCACACACACACACACCAAACTCACAGACACACATACATACATCTCACACACACACACACACCAAACTCACAGACACACATACATACATCTCACACACACACACACACACACCAAACTCACAGACACACATACATACATCTCACACACACACACCAAACTCACAGACACACATACATACATCTCACACACACACACCAAACTCACAGACACACATACATACATCTCACACACACACACACATACATCTCTCACACACACACCAAACTCACAGACACACATACATACATCTCTCACACACACACACCAAACTCACAGACACACATACATACATCTCACACACACACACCAAACTCACAGACACACATACATACATCTCACACACACACACACCAAACTCACAGACACACACATACATACATACATACATCTCATACACACACACACACCAAACTCACAGACACACACATACATACATCTCATACACACACACACACCAAACTCACAGACACACAAACTCACACACACACCAAACTCACAGACACACATACATACATCTCACACACACACCAAACTCACAGACACACATACATACATCTCACACACACACACACCAAACTCACAGACACACATACATACATCTCACACACACACACACACCAAACTCACAGACACACAAACTCACACACACACCAAACTCACAGACACACATACATACATCTCACACACACACACACCAAACTCACAGACACACATACATACATCTCACACACACACACACACCAAACTCAGACACACAAACTCACACACACACCAAACTCACAGACACACATACATACATCTCACACACACACACACCAAACTCACAGACACACATACATACATCTCTCACACACACACACCAAACTCACAGACACACATACATACATCTCACACACACACACACCAAACTCACAGACACACATACATACATCTCACACACACACACACACCAAACTCACAGACACACATACATACATCTCACACACACACACACCAAACTCACAGACACACATACATACATCTCACACACACACCAAACTCACAGACACACATACATACATCTCACACACACACACACCAAACTCACAGACACACATACATACATCTCACACACACACACACACCAAACTCACAGACACACAAACACACACACACACCAAACTCACAGACACACATACATACATCTCACACACACACACACCAAACTCACAGACACACATACATACATCTCACACACACACACACCAAACTCACAGACACACATACATACATCTCACACACACACACCAAACTCACAGACACACATACATACATACATACATCTCACACACACACCAAACTCACAGACACACATACATACATCTCACACACACACACACCAAACTCACAGACAAACATACATACATCTCACACACACACACCAAACTCACAGACACACATACATACATCTCACACACACACACACACCAAACTCACAGACACACAAACACACACACACACCAAACTCACAGACACACATACATACATCTCACACACACACAAACCACTCATCTCACACACACACACACACCAAACTCACAGACACACATACACACACACACACACACACACCAAACTCACAGACACACATACATACATCTCACACACACACAAACCACTCATCTCACACACACACACACCAAACTCACAGACACACACACACACACACACACAAACCACTCATCTCACACACACACACACACACCAAACTCACAGACACACATACATACATCTCACACACACACACACCAAACTCACAGACACACATACATACATCTCACACACACCAAACTCACAGACAAACATACATACATCTCACACACACACACACACCAAACTCACAGACAAACATACATACATCTCACACACACACACACCAAACTCACAGACACACATACATACATCTCACACACACACACACACCAAACTCACAGACAAACATACATACATCTCACACACACACACACCAAACTCACAGACAAACATACATACATCTCACACACACACACACACACACACACACACCAAACTCACAGACAAACATACATACATCTCACACACACACACACACCAAACTCACAGACAAACATACATACATCTCACACACACACACACCAAACTCACAGACACACATACATACATCTCACACACACCAAACTCACAGACAAACATACATACATCTCACACACACACACACACCAAACTCACAGACAAACATACATACATCTCACACACACACACACCAAACTCACAGACACACATACATACATCTCACACACACACACACACCAAACTCACAGACAAACATACATACATCTCACACACACACACACCAAACTCACAGACAAACATACATACATCTCACACACACACACACCAAACTCACAGACACACATACATACATCTCACACACACACACACCAAACTCACAGACACACATACATACATCTCACACACACACACACCAAACTCACAGACACACATACATACATCTCACACACACACACACACACACACACACACACACCAAACTCACAGACAAACATACATACATCTCACACACACACACACACACACACCAAACTCACAGACACACATACATACATCTCACACACACACACACACACACACACACACACACACACACACACACACACACACACACACACCAAACTCACAGACACACATACATACATCTCACACACACACACACCAAACTCACAGACACACATACATACATACATCTCACACACACACACACCAAACTCACAGACACACATACATACATCTCACACACACACACACACACACACCAAACTCACAGACACACATACATACATCTCACACACACACACCAAACTCACAGACACACACATACATACATCTCACACACACACACCAAACTCACAGACAAACATACATACATCTCACACACACACACCAAACTCACAGACACACATACATACATCTCACACACACACACACCAAACTCACAGACACACATACATACATCTCACACACACACACCAAACTCACAGACACACATACATACATCTCACACACACACACCAAACTCACAGACACACATACATACATCTCACACACACACACCAAACTCACAGACACACATACATACATCTCACACACACACACACCAAACTCACAGACACACATACATACATCTCACACACACACACACCAAACTCACAGACACACATACATACATCTCACACACACACACACCAAACTCACAGACACACATACATACATCTCACACACACACACACACCAAACTCACAGACACACATACATACATCTCACACACACACACACCAAACTCACAGACACACATACATACATCTCACACACACACACACCAAACTCACAGACACACATACATACATCTCACACACACACACACCAAACTCACAGACACACATACATACATCTCACACACACACACACCAAACTCACAGACACACATACATACATCTCACACACACACACACACACCAAACTCACAGACACACATACATACATCTTACACACACACACACCAAACTCACAGACACACATACATACATCTCACACACACACACCAAACTCACAGACACACATACATACATCTCACACACACACACACACACCAAACTCACAGACACACATACATACATACATATCATACACACACCAAACTCACAGACACACATACATACATCTCACACACACACACCAAACTCACAGACACACATACATACATCTCACACACACACACACACACACACACACACACACACCAAACTCACAGACACACATACATACATCTCATACACACACCAAACTCATAGACACACATACATACATCTCACAC
>NC_068306.1:5344105-5404105 GCF_025860055.1 Xyrauchen texanus | reverse complement strand
ACACCAAACTCACAGACACACATACATACATCTCACACACACACGCCAAACTCACAGACACACATACATACATCTCACACACACACGCCAAACTCACAGACACACATACATACATCTCATACACACACACCAAACTCACAGACACACATACATACATCTCATACACACACACCAAACTCACAGACACACATACATACATCTCACACACACACGCCAAACTCACAGACACACATACATACATACATCTCATACACACACACCAAACTCACAGACACACACACATACATCTCACACACACACGCCAAACTCACAGACACACATACATACATACATCTCATACACACACACCAAACTCACAGACACACATACATACATCTCACACACACACACCAAACTCACAGACACACATACATACATCTCACACACACACACCAAACTCACAGACACACACACATACATCTCACACACACACAGACACCAAACTCACAGACACACATACATCTCACACACACACAGACACCAAACTCACAGACACACATACATACATCTCACACACACACACCAAACTCACAGACACACATACAAACATCTCACACACACACACCAAACTCACAGACACACACACATACATCTCACACACACACACCAAACTCACAGACACACATACATACATCTCACACACACACACACACACACACCAAACTCAAAGACACACATACATACATCTCACACACACACACACCAAACTCACAGACACACATACATACATCTCACACACACACACCAAACTCACAGACACACATACATACATCTCACAAACACACACAGACACCAAACTCACAGACACACATACATACATCTCACACACACACACACCAAACTCAAAGACACACATACATACATCTCACACACACACACCAAACTCACAGACACACATACATACATCTCACACACACACACCAAACTCACAGACACACATACATACATCTCACACACACACGCCAAACTCACAGACACACATACATACATCTCTCACACACACGCCAAACTCACAGACACACATACATACATCTCACACACAAACACACCAAACTCACAGACACACACATACATACATCTCACACACACACACACACACACACACACACACACCAAACTCACAGACACACATACATACATCTCACACACACACACACCAAACTCACAGACACACATACATACATCTCACACACACACACACACACACACCAAACTCACAGACACACATACATACATCTCACACACACACACACACACACACACACACACACACACACACACACACCAAACTCACAGACACACATACATACATCTCACACACACACACACACCAAACTCACAGACACACATACATACATCTCACACACACACACACACACACACCAAACTCACAGACACACACATACATACATCTCACACACACACACCAAACTCACAGACACACACATACATACATCTCACACACACACACCAAACTCACAGACACACACATACACACATACATACATCTCACACACACACACCAAACTCACAGACACACATACATACATCTCACACACACACACCAAACTCACAGACACACACATACATACATCTCACACACACACACCAAACTCACAGACACACATACATACATCTCACACACACACACACCAAACTCACAGACACACATACATACATCTCACACACACACACACCAAACTCACAGACACACACATACATACATCTCACACACACACACACCAAACTCACAGACACACACATACATACATCTCACACACACACACACCAAACTCACAGACACACATACATACATCTCACACACACACACACACACACCAAACTCACAGACACACATACATACATCTCACACACACACACACACACACACACACACACACACCAAACTCAGACACACACATACATACATACATCTCACACACACACACCAAACTCACAGACACACACATACATACATCTCACACACACACACCAAACTCACAGACACACACATACATACATACATACATACATACATCTCACACACACACACCAAACTCACAGACACACACATACATACATCTCACACACACACACCAAACTCACAGACACACACATACATACATCACACACACACACACCAAACTCACAGACACACACATACATACATCTCACACACACACACCAAACTCACAGACACACACATACATACATCACACACACACACACCAAACTCACAGACACACACATACATACATCACACACACACACACCAAACTCACAGACACACACATACATACATCTCACACACACACACCAAACTCACAGACACACACATACATACATCTCACACACACACACCAAACTCACAGACACACACATACATACATCTCACACACACACACCAAACTCACAGACACACATATACATACATCTCACACACACACACACACCAAACTCACAGACACACATACATACATCTCACACACACACACACACCAAACTCACAGACACACATACATACATCTCACACACACACACCAAACTCACAGACACACATACATACATCTCACACACACACACCCACACCAAACTCACAGACACACATACATACATCTCACACACACACACCAAACTCACAGACACACATACATACATCTCACACACACACACCAAACTCACAGACACACATACATACATCTCACACACACACACACACACCAAACTCACAGACACACATACATACATCTCACACACACACACACCAAACTCACAGACACACATACATACATCTCACACACACACACACCAAACTCACAGACACACATACATACATCTCACACACACACACACCAAACTCACAGACACACATACATACATCTCACACACACACACACCAAACTCACAGACACACACATACATACATCTCATACACACACACCAAACTCACAGACACACATACATACATCTCATACACACACACACCAAACTCACAGACACACATACATACATCTCACACACACACACACACCAAACTCACAGACACACATACATACATCTCACACACACACACACCAAACTCACAGACACACACATACATCACATCTCACACACACACACACCAAACTCACAGACACACACATACATACATCTCACACACACACACCAAACTCACAGACACACACATACATACATCTCACACACACACACCAAACTCACAGACACACACATACATACATCTCACACACACACACCAAACTCACAGACACACACATACATACATCTCACACACACACACCAAACTCACAGACACACATACATACATCTCACACACACACCAAACTCACAGACACACATACATACATCTCACACACACACCAAACTCACAGACACACATACATACATCTCACACACACACACACACACACACACCAAACTCACAGACACACATACATACATCTCATACACACACCAAACTCACAGACACACATACATACATCTCACACACACACCAAACTCACAGACACACATACATACATCTCACACACACACACACCAAACTCACAGACACACATACATACATCTCACACACACCAAACTCACAGACACACATACATACATCTCACACACACACACACACACCAAACTCACAGACACACATACATACATCTCACACACACACACACCAAACTCACAGACACACATACATACATCTCACACACACACACACCAAACTCACAGACACACATACATACATCTCACACACACACACACACACCAAACTCACAGACACACATACATACATCTCACACACACACACACCAAACTCACAGACACACATACATACATCTCACACACACACACCAAACTCACAGACACACATACATACATCTCACACACACACACCAAACTCACAGACACACATACATACATCTCACACACACACACACCAAACTCACAGACACACACACACCAAACTCACAGACACACATACATACATCTCACACACACACACACCAAACTCACAGACACACATACATACATCTCACACACACACACACATACATACATCTCACACACACACACACACACCAAACTCACAGACACACATACATACATCTCACACACACACACACACACCAAACTCACAGACACACATACATACATCTCACACACACACACACACACACCAAACTCACAGACACACATACATACATCTCACACACACACACACACACACACACCAAACTCACAGACACACATACATACATCTCACACACACACACCAAACTCACAGACACACATACATACATCTCATACACACACCAAACTCACAGACACACATACATACATCTCACACACACACACTAAACTCACAGACACACATACATACATCTCACACACACACACACACCAAACTCACAGACACACATACATACATCTCACACACACACACACACACACACACCAAACTCACAGACACACATACATACATCTCACACACACACACACACACCAAACTCACAGACACACATACATACATCTCATACACACACCAAACTCACAGACACACATACATACATCTCATACACACACCAAACTCACAGACACACATACATACATCTCATACACACACCAAACTCACAGACACACATACATACATCTCACACACACACCAAACTCACAGACACACATACATACATCTCACACACACACACACCAAACTCACAGACACACATACATACATCTCACACACACACACACCAAACTCACAGACACACATACATACATCTCACACACACACTCACTCACACGCACTCTCTGTAAGGATTACTCGGGCGACCACCAGGGGTCACTATGTACGTTTATTGTTCATTTCGTGTCTTTCATCTGTTTATGGGTTTTGTAGTTCTTTTCTATGGTCTTTGGTCATTGTGTTCATTAGTGTCAGGTGTCCCTCGTTTCATGATTAGTTCTCTGTTTATTTAATCCTTGTGTTTTCCTCTGTTCATTGTCAGTTCTTGTTCTGTTAATTCAGTCTGTAATATGCTTTGTGTTCTAGTTTTGCTTTGTCTCTAGTGTTTTGAGTTTTATTAAAAACTGCTTTTGGATCCTGCCTTCTCCATTCTTTCATCATTATACTCTCTCATATGTAAGGCTCTTCATTAGCACATCCCATCTTGCTAGCACAATGTTTGTATGCCGTTCTCCAAATTATATTTGTTTGTCACATACTGTACACCTTTTAAAAGTAAATTATTACAAATCACAAAAAACAGGATAAGACTCTTCATATCTATTCATAATTTGCCATTTTGAATTCAAATTACGTCAAGTCTACAATTCATGTAAATCTGAATAACCGGCGTTTGCAGCACTCGGAGGGCTATTTATAAACTTCAATTTACCTTGAGGTAACTTACACTTAAATGTTCTTTTTACATACATGTTAATGTACTTTTTAGTTATTGATAGAGTGTAGTCGCTCCACCTCGTGCACGCGCTGCTATAATCAGTTTAACGGTTTCCGCGTGAGTGATACATTTAAATAGTCTCGTGCCCAATTCAAAAATCTACCATTCACAAACCATAATATATGAATAAATCACAATTTACTTAAAGGAAATGTTTGGTAGTTGTTGTAAATTCAGTTGTTGTGGTGTTGATTCACATTAGTCTAGTTTCCATCCACCTTTCGCACTATTTTGTTATCGACAAAGTGAAAATTGCTTCCATTCAAATGACCTTTTATGGATAAAAATGGTGTGCGTGATGACGTCATGCTTAAAAAACACTTTGTCGAATAAGTTTTGGTTATTCAGACAATTCACTGAAATTAACCAGTTTACTGCCATTTTAATTAACAAATAAAAGCAATCAGAAGTTCACCGTGCAAAGGTATCCTTGAACAAAGTGTTTTAACTGGACTAAATGCTTAGAATAATCATGGTGGACTCCGTTGCCATTCACCATATTACGTGAGGAGGCTTCACGCTATTCTCCGCGGCATCCACGCACAACTCAGCACACGCCCCACCGAGAGCGAGAACCACATTATAGTGACCACGAGGAGGTTATCCCATGTGACTCTACCCTCCCTAGCAACCAGCCCAATTTGGTTGCTAAGGAGACCTGACTGGAGTTACTCAACACGCCCTGGATTCAAACTCACGTCTCCAGGTGTGATAGCGTCAATACTCGCTGAGATACACAGACACAATTTCAGGTTGATGATTATAAGAATAGAAACAATATAGTTTGTTTATTGTGAAATATTCTGATATACTCAAATACAAAAGTGCAGGGAGACTCATTTGCATCATGGAAGTGGGCGGTTTTCTTGGGTGCGGTTCTCTGGTTGGCGGATCTTTCTCTGTTGTATCGTGGGTACTGTAGTTGTTCACCAGGAGTACCACTATTAAACACGATTTCTAAACAAGTACATTGAAATAATGCAGACACATATCTTCAAAAGAAGTATATCCCACGGATGAACAACATCAGAGCTCACGCTAGGTCTGTCTTTAAAGGGTTATAAGTTATTATGAAAAATCAATTGGTCTATGGAGCAAATTAATGTGATTTTTACTCCCGGAACCCGAATGTTGCGCTCTCTCCACCAACGTCCTGTGATCCTTAGCGAGAAACATGGGCATTACTTCCATTGTCAAGTTAACACAGCTGCTGTTGCGGCGTTCATCCATTCATTCTCTCGTTGTGATGTTGGGATTATGAGTGTGTATGATTTCATATGGACATGCATCCATCACTATATCAGTGAAAAAGTCATTAAGACAAAGAAAGCGTGAACAAAACTGCTGCGTTGTTTCTCTCTTTTACTCTAAACACAAACACAACACTTCGAGCATAATCATCGGCTGTTTTAGTGGAGTACCTGTGTTAGTTCAGCTTCACATGTCAGCCTGCAGGAAGAGCTGTGAAATTCCCAAACTTGGGTATGTTTTCGCTTTTTCAAGTTGACCGATCGGACGGTTATTTCGTTTTAAATCCGCAAGCAAGTTCAGCGGGTGATTGACAGGTGAGAGGTGGAGCTTCAGTGCCGTCTGGGACGCATCAAGACGCCGTTTCAAACCTCCAACGTGATGTGGATTTGGACTACCTCTGTATGTGTTTTTGTGATCCAATCACAAAACATTGTGCATTGAGCTTTTAAAATGGACGCAGCCGGGGCTAGGGAATGCTGCGGAACAACTTTCGGCGGAAGTCCCACCAAGTATTTGTTCTCCAAGTAAGACCCCCAGGAAACATGTGGAAACAACAGAATCCAGCTTTGGCAGATTACCATAGTATGGGCTTACCAGAGTAGAGGTGGTGTAGTAAGGGGCGTGGCCACTCGGGAGTAACACTGGCTGCAACACACACACACACACAAGAGCAGGGGCAGTTACTCAGGAGCAGGGGCAATAACTAGAACAATCACTATGTATAATATCAAATTCATTTCTGAAGGGCTGATTGCCCCCTTAGATGCTTATATTGTTGGGGACACAAAGATATTCAATATGGTATAATAATAATAATGATTATTACTACACTGTTTCCATCAGTTATTTCATATGGTATCCTATGGACCTGTTTTTCTTAATTACACCTTTGATCAACTCTTATGATGCTTTTCGGTCACTTGTTTCCCAGCAAGTAATCAGTAAAGGATGACGAATGACTCAAAGTGGCTACGGCGAGCAGCCCCCTCTGTTGGTCAAAATAAGCAGCACACTGTAAACCTTGTTCCCGGTAGGCTTTAATAGTGGCTTTCTTGCCATGCATTTTCACTTAGCGGACTGTTTTAAACATGCAGTAAAAACGGGGACAGATCCAATCGGGGTCAAACTGTCAAAAAACAGAATTGCCCCTGGAAAGCGGGAACGTCTGGTCACCCTAATCTTAGGAGAACACAACACGCTGTACGTATCAAATTGCTAATCATACCAATACTATTAATACACCAACAACTAAGAAATGTTGACTTGAGATTTGGAATTGAGTTTAAAACTACAGGCATTAGACACTAAACTGTCGTTTATTCATTTTTGCTGGAAAGTGAATAGACAGAATATTAAAAAATGTGAATATAATCAAAACTATTCAAACTAGAAGCCCTTATGCACCCAAAAGATTTCTGTACGCTCTGATTGTTGTGTGAACGGCCCTTACGATTTAAGAAGAGCACATATATGCACTCAATGATCACCTTCAGCCAATCGAACTACAGCTCTGATCAAAAAAGTACCAATCACGTGTCTGTGTATCTCAGTGAGTATTGACACTGACTATCACACCTGGAGTCGTGAGTTTGAATCCAGGGCGTGCCGAGTGACTCCAGTCAGGTCTCCTAAGCAACCATATTGGCCGGTTGCTAGGGAGGGTAGAGTCACATGGGGTAACCTCCTCGTGGTGGTGATTAGTGGTTCTCTCAATGGGGCGTGTGGTGAGTTGTGTGTGGATCGTGGAGAGTAGCATGAGTCTCCACATGCTGTGAGTCTCCGCGGTGTCATGCACAACGAGTCATTGATGGTCTCAGAAGCGGAGGCAACTGATTCTTGTCATCCACCACCCGGATTGAGGCGAGTAACCGCGCCAACAAGGAACTGCTAAGTAGTGGGAATTGGGCATTCCAAAATTGGGATAAAAAAAAAATAAATGAACCAATCACAACACAGCTCAACCTCAGTGAACCAATCATAACAATCAAACGCAGGAGCACAAAGATCGAACACTGATGGAGATATCACATGAATGACCCAATATGAAACACGTGTGTATTCTTACCTTGGCAGGTGACGTGTGCATCTGGGGCGTGTAACCGTGGATACCGTCGATGGGGGCGTGTCCAGCGTCACTGAGGTGCAGCATGTCTGTGGGTTTTCCTGCGGTCAGGTGAGCAGGACTGTGTTGTAAAGGTGGCGTTTCCTCATCATGATAACGATACTTCTGCAAACAAGACAAACAGAACCTTCAGTCTCTACGACTCAACAGCACTGCTAATCACGCGACAACATTACGGCTTTAAATCGTTTTCTGTAAATTTATGAATCAGATTTGACCCAAAAATATTTCAAATGTCCTCAAATGTAGACCCACACTGTTGTCTACCTGCTTGACTGGGAACTGCATCCTTACACAAATTGCATTTGTTCCTCTCAAACGGGACA
Organism: Xyrauchen texanus; assembly: GCF_025860055.1. NCBI lineage: Eukaryota > Metazoa > Chordata > Actinopteri > Cypriniformes > Catostomidae > Xyrauchen > Xyrauchen texanus. The sequence goes on along the minus strand of NC_068306.1, from coordinate 5,394,893 downwards.
TGTCCACACACACACACACACACACACACACACACACACACACACACCACACACACACACACACACACACACACACACACACACACACACACACACACACAGTATTGTCTTACAGTCCTTATATATATATATATATATGTGTGCATATTACTGGTTTAATTAATGTTTTTTTATCGAAGGACGAAAGAAGGGTGCACTTTAATACAATAGAAGTTTATAGTGTGTCAATGAAACAGTGTGTGTGTGTGTGTGTGGGGGGGGGGGTTAGGTGAGAGACAGTGTTTTCCCACGCTCACTTTCTCTCTCATTCAGTGAATGATGCTCGCCAGGTTGTCATGGAAACTATCAGGCTCGAATAGCATGGTTGCTTAGCAACTGACATCACCAGCAATGCAAAAATGAAGATGAAAGAGAAACATGAATATATTCCAATTTATGAATGTGTGTAACAGGAACACACTCTACCCATGATCCTTCAGTGATGCATGCACTGCGTATGCTAATGCTAAACTATCCACATATGAACTGTGATGAAAGATTCTCATACAAACACACAAGCTTATGCATGTCAGTGTAACATCAAAGCAGAAACAGGAAACTTCAAAGGGTTAGATGTTTGAGAAACATAAACTTCTCATCTTATCTAGACTAATATCATATAGAGTAATATCAAATAGACTAATATCATATAGAGTAATATCATACAGACTAATATCATATAGAGTAATATAGAGTAATATCATATAGACTAATATAGAGTAATATCATATAGAGTAATATAGACTAATATCATACAGACTAATATCATATAGAGTAATATCATATAGACTAATATCATATAGACTAATATCATATAGAGTAATATAGAGTAATATCATATAGACTAATATCATATAGAGTAATATCATATAGAGTAATATCATATAGAGTAATATAGAGTAATATCATATAGACTAATATCATATAGAGTAATATCAAATAGACTAATATCATATACAGTAATATCATATAGACTAATATCATATAGAGTAATATCAAATAGACTAATATCATATAGAGTAATATCATATAGACTAATATCATACAGACTAATATCATATAGAGTAATATAGATTAATATCATATAGACTAATATCATATAGAGTAATATCATATAGACTAATATCATATAGAGTAATATCATATAGAGTAATATCATATAGAGTAATATCATATAGACTAATATCATATAGAGTAATATCAAATAGACTAATATCATATAGAGTAATATCATATAGACTAATATCATACAGACTAATATCATATAGAGTAATATAGAGTAATATCATATAGACTAATATCATATAGAGTAATATCATATAGACTAATATCATATAGAGTAATATCAAATAGACTAATATCATATAGAGTAATATCATATAGACTAATATCATACAGACTAATATCATATACAGTAATATAGAGTAATATCATATAGAGTAATATCATATAGACTAATATCATACAGACTAATATCATATAGAGTAATATAGAGTAATATCATATAGACTAATATCATATAGAGTAATATCATATAGACTAATATCATACAGACTAATATCATATAGAGTAATATAGAGTAATATCATATAGAGTAATATAGAGTAATATCATATAGAGTAATATAGAGTAATATAGAGCAATATCATATAGAGTAATATAGAGTAATATCATATAGAGTAATATCATATAGAGTAATATCATATAGAGTAATATAGAGTAATATCATATAGAGCAATATCATATAGAGTAATATCATATGGAGTAATATCATATAGAGCAATATCATATAGAGTAATATCATATAGAGTAATATCATATAGAGTAATATAGAGTAATATCATATAGAGTAATATCATATAGAGCAATATCATATAGAGTAATATCATATAGAGTAATATCATATAGAGCAATATCATATAGAGTAATATCATATGGAGTAATATCATATAGAGCAATATCATATAGAGTAATATCATATAGAATAATATCATATAGAGCAATATCATATAGAGTAATATCATATAGAGTAATATAGAGCAATATCATATAGAGCAATATCATATAGAGTAATATCATATAGAGTAATATAGAGCAATATCATATAGAGTAATATCATATAGAGCAATATCATATAGAGTAATATCATATAGAGCAATATAGAGCAATATCATATAGAGTAATATCATATAGAGCAATATAGAGTAATATCATATAGAGTAATATAGAGTAATATCATATAGAGCAATATCATATAGAGCAATATCATATAGAGTAATATAGAGCAATATCATAGAGTAATATCATATAGAGCAATATCATATAGAGTAATATCATATAGAGCAATATAGAGCAATATCATATAGAGTAACAGAGCAATATCATATAGAGTAATATCATTTAGAGTAATATCATATAGAGTAATATCATATAGAGTAATATAGAGCAATATCATATAGAGTAATATCATATAGAGTAATATCATATAGAGTAATATAGAGTAATATCATATAGAGTAATATCATATAGACTAATATCATATAGAATAATATAGAGTAATATCATATAGAGTAATATAGAGTAATATCATAGAGTAATATCATATAGAGTAATATAGAGCAATATCATATAGAGTAATATCATATAGAGCAATATAGAGCAATATCATATAGAGTAATATCATATAGAGCAATATACAGCAATATCATAGAGTGTAATATCATATAGAGTAATATCATATAGAGCAATATCATATGGAGTAATATCATATAGAGTAATAAAGAGCAATATCATATAGAGTAATATCATAAAGAGATTTATAGAGTTATATAGAGTAATATCATATAGAGCAATATCATATGGAGTAATATCATATAGAGCAATATCATATAGAGCAATATAGAGCAATATCATAGAGTGTAATATCATATAGAGTAATATCATATAGAGCAATATCATATGGAGTAATATCATATAGAGTAATAAAGAGCAATATCATATAGAGTAATATCATAAAGAGATTTATAGAGTTATATAGAGTAATATCATATAGAGCAATATCATATAGAGCAATATAATATAGAGCAATATCATATAGACTAATATCATATTAAAACCAACGTAACCCCTAAACACAACACAACCCCTAAACCCAACACAACCCCTAAACCTAACCTAACCCTACCCCTAAACCTAAACCTAACCCAACCCCTAAACCCAACACAACCCCTAAACCCAACACAACCCTACCCCTAAACCCAACCTAACCCTACCCCTAAACCCAACCTAACCCTACCCCTAAACCTAACCCAACCCCTAAACCCAACACATCCCCTAAACCCAAAACATCCCCTAAACCAAACACAACCCCTAAACCCAACACAACCCTTAAACCCAACGCAACCCCTAAACCCAACGCAACCCTTAAACCCAACGCAACCCCTAAACCCAAAACAACCCCTAAACCCAACCCAACCACTAAAACACAACACAACCCCTAAACCCAACACAACCCCTAAACCTAACCCTACCCCTAAACCCAATACATCCCCTAAACCCAACACAACCCCTAAACCCAACACAACCCCTAAACACAACCCAACCACTAAACCCAATGCATCCCCTAAACCCAACACAACCCCTAAACCTAATATATCCCTACCCCTAAACCTAACCCAACCCCTAAACCCAACACATCCCCTAAACCCAAAACATCCCCTAAACCCAACACAACCCCTAAACACAACCCAACCACTAAAACCCAACACAACCCCTAAACCCAACACAACCCCTAAACCCAATACATCCCCTAAACCCAACACAACCCCTAAACACAACCCAACCACTAAACCCAATGCATCCCCTAAACCCAACACAACCCCTAAACCTAATATATCCCTACCCCTAAACCTAACCCAACCCCTAAACCCAACACATCCCCTAAACCCAAAACATCCCCTAAACCCAACGCAACCCCTAAACCTAAAACATCCCCTAAACCCAACACAATCCCTAAACCCAACCCTTAAACCCAACGCAACCCTTAAACCCAACACAACCCCTACACCCAACGCAAACCTTAAACCCAACACATCCCTTAAAACCTAACCCTACCCCTAAACCCAACCCATCCCCTAAACCCAACCCAACCACTAAACCCAACGCATCCCTTAAACCCAACACAACCCCTAAACCTAACCCTACCCCTAAACCTAAACCTAACCCAACCCCTAAACCCAACAAATCCCCTAAACCCAACACAACCCCTAAACCTAACCTAACCCAACCCCTAAACCTAACCCAACCCCTAAACCCAACACATCCCCTAAACCCAAAACATCCCCTAAACCTCACACAACCCCTAAACCCAACGCAACCTCAAAGAGAATTGAAGGTCATTATCAGACAAGGGAAATTAAAGTATAAGGAAAAGGTTGAAGGAAACATGTCCTCTAGCAACACAAGAGGGTTATGGAATGGTATGAAGTCTATCACTGGATATGGGACCAGTAAGCTCAGTCTATGTAACCTGGGTTTACAGGCCAACGATGCCAATACCTTTTTTGCGAGGTTCGATGAATTAGATTTTTCTTCACTTCATGAGAGTGTTCTCTCTAATCTTAGGCAGAGCAGCTCTGAGGACTGTAGTCCAGCCATTATTCTTAATACTGAAGAGGTTCGTCAGCAGTTAAGGCGTATTAAATCAAATAAGGCGGCAGGCCCTGATGGTGTTCTTCCACGTACCCTAAAAGTGTGTGCTGACCAGCTGTGCTACGTCCTTCATTTATTGTTTTCTTTGTCCCTGTCCACTGCCAAAATCCCGGCTATGTGGAAAACATCATGTCTTGTCCCTATCCCCAAAAAAGCTAAGGTGTCTAATAATCTTTCTGAATTGAGGCCTATAGCTTTGACTTCGCAGATCATGAAGTGTTTTGAGAGGGTAGTATTGGAACATCTGACTAGGCACGTGTCTGCTTTTCAGGATCCTTTGCAGTTTGCTTATAGGAAGGGTGTAGGGGTAGATGATGCACTACTATTTATGGGTCACAATATTTATAGTCACCTTGAAACTACTGCCAGTTCAGTTAGGATCTTGTTTTTTGATTTTTCGAGTGCTTTTAATACTATACAGCCACATATTTTAGCTAATAAATTAATTGATTTTAAATTGCATAATACAACCATTGCTTGGATTTTAGAGTACCTTTTAGCACGACCACAGTTTGTTAGGATTGGTAACAAACATTCTGATACCATTTTAACCAATACCGGTGCACCTCAGGGTACAGTTTTATCTCCCTTTTTATTTTCATTATATACTGCTGACTATAGGTATAGTCAGCTATCTGGTTGGGCCCAAAAATTTTCTGATGATACTGCATTAGTGGGTCTACTAAATCAGGGGATGATCTTGTTTATAGAAGGGAGATTCAGTCTTTTTGCAGTTGGTGTGAGTCTAATTTTTGAAACTGAACATAGGGAAGACTAAAGAACTTGTGATTGATTTTAGAAAGAAAAAGAAAAGGTCCTCCCAGTTACAATTAATGGTCAGGTGATCGAAATTGTTCAGTCATATAAATTTTTAGGTGTTCATCTGGATGAAAAATTAAATTGGAAAGAGAACACTAATGTTCTAATAAAGAAGGCTCAGACGAGACTGTTCTTTTTGAGAAAACTTAGATCATTCGATATCAGCACAAAGCTCTTAAATGTTTTTTTATCAAGGGATTTTAGCTAGTGTTCTTTTTTATGCTGTACTTTGTTGGGGGGTAGTATATCTGTTGAAGATAAGAATAGGACAATTAAGCTGATTAAGAGAGCTGGTTCAGTAATTGGTCTTAACCCAGATGTATTGGAGGTTACTGTGGAGAAGAGAACAAGTTCAAAACTAAAACTTGTCCTGTTCTTTGAAGGCCATCCACTTCACAATCTGTTTAAAGGACTCAGAAGCTCTTTCAGTGAGCGATTGATAATGCCCCGGTGCTCTAGTGAAGATATTGAGTTCCTTCAGCGGTTAGATTTTTTAATGAACATCGTTAATTTGAACTGTGAAATTGAATTCTATTCACATTGTGTTTCCTAATCAGGGCCTATTATTATTAGTCTGTTAATCCAGAATTGTCTATTTGTTAGTTGTGTATTGTGTTTGTTTGATGGCTGCATGGTTGGTGGCAAACTAGTTTAACTATCGGGATTAATAAAGTTTTTCATTCATTCATTCAACCCCTAAACCCAAAGCAACCCTTAAACCCAACGCAACCCCTAAACCCAACGCAACCCTTAAACCCAACGCAACCCCTAAACCCAACGCATCCCTTAAACCCAACGCATCCCCTAAACCTAACCCTACTCCTAAACCCAACACATCCCATAAAACCAACCCATCCCCTAAACACAACACAACCCCTAAACCCAACACAAAAGCTAAACCCAACACAACCCCTAAACCTAACCCTACCCCATAGTTCGAATTACAGGGGGTACTGGGGGGTACTATACCCCCCAATGAAGACCCAGTACCCCCCAAAGGGACAGAAATATCAGTTTTGGGGGGGTCAGATAATTTTTCTGATATTGTGAAAAAATATATTTACGGTTACAATATAAGTCAACTCCTATTTTCACTGTAGGAACATTTTAATGTAAAGCGATTTCAGACACCCCTATAGTGGACCGTACCATTTTTAAACACCGTGGCGGCTAGAAGCAATGGAGATAGAGAACGGTTTGCTGCTGACGTGCATGGATAATTGTAAGTTGCTAGCTGACGTCTAGCTTGTTGATTTTACAACCTTCATTTATTAACGTGTTTTGTTCTTTCATAGCTCATGTCACGTCTTCATACATTGAATTACCGGCTACTTACCTGTAGGGATGGGACGATTACCGGTTTCACTATAAACCACTATAAAATGTATTGACTACATATGGTTACACGTCGGCCTTGTTGACATGCCCTGCTTTTAACCTTTAGTGACACATCTTACTGGAAACAACAACAGTTTACTTTGCTCACCCAACAACAAAACGAGTCATCGCCCATATTTCTGCTTGCATCATCTGATTGTGGAGAACTATGTTGTGGTTTCTCTCTTCAGGTATGTTTCCACTCAAAAAAAAATTATCTTGACCTTTTTTATGCTCAAAGCGCACATAACAAAACAGTTGGAATGTAAGGGCTGGCATATTGAGGTAAACTCATAACAATGTTACTGTGAATAAGACCCTCGGTCATTGTCCATATTAAAACAGAACATGTAAAGAATAACCTCCATGTGTTGACTGAGCAAATATAAATGTCCTTAAAGGAATAGTTCACCCAAAAATTACAATTCTCACATCATTTACTCACTCACTTTGAAGGAAAATCTTCATTTGAGCTCAACAGAAGAAAGTCATGTACATGCACAGCTCTGTAGGTCCATACAATGCAAATGAATCGGTACCAAAAAGTTGAAGCTCAATAAAGCAAAAAAGGTAGCATAATAGTAATCCATACGATATGAAAGGTGTACGTGAGAAACAGATCAATATTGCAGTTGCTTTTTACTATAAATATCCTCCCTGGCCAGTAGGTGGCATTATGCATGAAGAATTTGAATCGCCAAAAACAAAAGAAGAAAAAAGTGAAAGTGGAGATTTATAGTAAAAAAGGACTTAAATGTTGATCTGTCTCTCACCCACACCTATTATATAACTTTTTTTTATCCCTTTTCTACCAATTAGGAATACCCAGTTCCCACTACTTAGTAGGTCCTCGTGGTGGCGAGGCTACTCACCTCAATCCGTGAGGCGCATGACACCACGGAGACTCACAGCATGTGGAGGCTCATGCTATTCTCCGCGATCCATGCACAATTTACCACTCGCCCCAAAAGAGTGAGAACCACTAATCGTGACCACGAGGAGATTACCCCATGTGGCTGTACCCTCCCTAGCAACCGGACCAATTTGGTTGCTTAAGAAACCTGGCTGGAAGGAGCAGTACCCCCCAATCATGGTGGGGTAATTCGCACTCTGCCCTACCCCTAAACCTAACCCAACCCGTAAACCCAACACAACCCCTAAACCTAACCTAACCCTACCCCTAAACCTAACCCAACCCCTAAACCCAACACAACCCCTAAACCAACACATCCCCTAAACCTAACCTAACCCTACCCCTAAACCTAACCCAACCCCTAAACCCAACACATCCCCTAAACCTAACCTAACCCTACCCCTAAACCTAACCCAACCACTAAATCCAAAATATCCCCTAAACCCAAAACATCCCCTAAACCCAACACAACCCCTAAACCCAACCCATCCACTAAACCCAACACAACCCTTAAACCCAACACAACCCCTAAACCCAACGCAACCCCTAAACCCAACGCAACCCCTAAACCCAACACAACCCCTAAACCCAACACAACCCTTAAACCCAACACAACCCCTAAACCCAACGCAACCCCTAAACCCAACACAACCCATAAACCCAACACAACCCTTAAACCCAACCTAACCGCTAAACCAACACATCCCCTAAACCCAACACAACCCCTAAACCCAACCCAACCACTAAACACAACACAACCCTTAAACCCAACGCAACCCCTAAACCCAACAAGACCCTCGAACCCAACCCCTAAACCCAACAAATCTCCTAAACCTAACCTAACCCAACCCCTAAACCTAACCCAACCCCTAAACCCAACACATCCCCTAAACCCAAAACATCCCCTAAACCTCACACAACCCCTAAACCCAACGCAACCCTTAAACCCAACGCAACCCTTAAGCCCAAGCGATCCCATAGACCCAACACATCCCCTAAGCCTAACCCTACTCCTAAACCCAACACATCCCATAAACCCAACCCATCCCCTAAACACAGCACTGACCCCTAAGCCCAACACAAAAGCTAAGCCCAACGCGTCCCATAGGCCCAGCACAACCCCTAAGCCTAGCCCTGCCCCTAAGCCTAACCCAGCCCCTAAGCCCAGCACAGCCCCTAAGCCTAGCCTAACCCTGCCCCTAGACCTAGCCCTACCCCTAAGCCTAACCCAACCCCAAGACCCAGCACGTCCCCTAAGCCTAACCTGGCCCTCCCTAAGCCTAACCCAGCCACTAGATCCAAAATATCCCTAGACCCAAGACATCCCGTGAGCCCAGCACAGCCCCTAGGCCCAGCACATCCACTAAGCCCAGCACAACCCTTAAGCCCAACACAACCCCTAGACCCAGCGATCCCCTAAACCCAACACAACCCCTAAACCCAACACAACCCTTAAACCCAACCCAAACGCTAAACCAGCACATCCCCTAAACCCAACACAACCCCTAAACCCAACCCAACCACTAAACACAGCACTGACCCTTAAGCCCAATGCAGACCCCTAGGCCCAACAAGACCCTCGGACCCAACCCCTAAGCCCAAGCATAGCCCCTAAGCCCAACACAGCCCCTAAGCCCAACACATCCCCTAAACCAACACAGCCCCTAAACCCAACACAGACCCTTAGGCCCAACACATCCCCTAAGCCCAACCCAGCCCCTAAGCCCAACACATCCCTAAGCCCAGCACATCCCTAGGCCCAGCACAGCCCCTAAGCCTAGCCCAACACCTAAGCCTAGCCTAACCCTGCCCCTAGGCCTAGCCCAGCCCCTAGGCCCAGCACAGCCCCTAGGCCCAGCACAGCCCCTAGGCCAGCACGTCCCTAAGCCTAGCCTAGCCCTGCCCTAGGCCTAGCCTGGCCCCTAGGCCCAGGCACGTCCCTAGGCCTGGCCTAGCCCTGCCCCTAGGCCTAGCCCAGCCACTAGATCCAAGACATCCCTAGGCCCAAGGCATCCCCTAAGCCCAGCACAGCCCCTAAGCACAGCCCGTCCACTAGGCCCAGCACAGCCCTTAGGCCCAGCACAGCCCCTAAGCCCAGCACAGCCCCTAGGCCCAGCACAACACTTAGACCCAGCCGCTAAACCAGCACGTCCCCTAAGCCCAGCACAGCCCCTAGGCCAGGCACGTCCCTAGGCCTAGCCCCTAAGCCCAGCACGTCCCCTAGCCCTAGCATGACCCCTAGGCCCAGCACAGCCCCTAAGCCCAGCACAGCCCCTAGGCCTAGCCCAGCCCCTAGGCCCAGCACAGTCCCTAGGCCCAGCACACCCCTAAGCCCAGCACAGCCCCTAAGCCTAGCCCAGCCCCTAGGCCTAGCACGTCCCTAGGCCCAGCACAGTCCCTAAGCCTAGCCCATCCCTAAGCCCAGCCCATCCCCTAGGCCTCACACAACCCCTAGGCCCAACACAGCCCCTAGGCCCAGCACAGCCCCTAGCCCTAGCCTGACCCCTAAGCCCAGCACACCCCTAGGCCCAGCACAGCCCCTAGGCCCAGCACAGCCCCTAGGCCCAACACATCCCCTAAGCCCTGACCCCTAGGCCCAGCACAGCCCCTAAGCCCAGCACATCCCTAAGCCAAGCACTGACCCCTAGCCCTAACCTAGCCCCTAGGCCCAACACAGCCCCTAAGCCCAGCACAGTCCCTAAGCCTAGCCCAGCCCCTAGGCCCAGCACAGTCCCTAAGCCTAGCCCATCCCTAGGCCTAGCACATCCCCTAAGCCCAACACAGCCCCTACACCTCACACAGCCCTAGGCCCAAAACAGCCCCTAGGCCCTACACACCCCTAAGCCCAGCACAGCCCCTAAGCCTAACCCAGCCCCTAGGCCCAGCACAACCCCTAGGCCCTGCACACCCCAGACCCAGCACAGCCCCTAGGCCCAACACATCCCTAAGCCCAAGCATGACCCTTAGGCCCAGCACGTCCCTAGGCCTAGCCCTGCCCCTAAGCCTAGCCCAGCCCCTAGGCCCAGCACGTCCCTAAGCCTAGCCTAGCCCTGCCCCTAGGCCTAGCCCAACCACTAGATCCAAGACATCCCCTAGGCCCAAAGCATCCCTAGGCCCATCACAACCCCTAAGCCCAGCCCATCCACTAGGCCCAACACAGCCCTTAAGCCCAGCACAACCCCTAGGCCCAAGCATGACCCCTAAGCCCAACCCAGCCGCTAAACCAGCACATCCCCTAGGCCCAGCACAGACCCTAAGCCCAACCCAGCCACTAAACCCAGCACAACCCTTAGACCCAACGCAACCCTAAGCCCAACAAGACCCTCGGACCCAGCCCCTAAGCCCAACACAGCCCCTAGGCCCAACACATCCCTAAGCCCAGCCCAACCCCTAAACCAGACACATCCCCTAAGCCCAACCCAGTCCCTAAGCCCAGCACATCCCTAGGCCCAGCACAGCCCCTAGGCCCAGCACATCCCCTAAGCCCAGCACATCCACTAAGCCCAGCACAGCCCCTAAGCCTAACCCAGCCCTATCCCTAAGCCTAGCCCAGCCCCTAGGCCCAACACAGCCCCTAGGCCCAGCACAGCCCCTAAGACAGCACATCCCCTAAGCCTAGCCCTGCCCCTAGGCCTAAGCCTAGCCCAGCCCCTAGGCCCAGCACATCCCTAAGCCTAACCTAGCCCTGCCCCTAAGCCTAGCCCAACCACTAGATCCAAGACATCCCTAGGCCCAAGACATCCCCTAGGCCCAGCACAGCCCCTAAGCACAGCCCATCCACTAAGCCCAGCACAGCCCTTAGGCCCAGCACAGCCCCTAGGCCCAGCGCGACCCCTAGGCCCAGCACAGCACTTAAGCCCAGCCGCTAAACCAGCACATCCCCTAGGCCCAGCACAGCCCCTAAGCCCAGCACGTCCCTAGGCCTGACCCCTAGACCCAACACGTCCCCTAGCATAACCCCTAGGCCCAGCACAGCCCCTAGGCCCAGCACAGCCCCTAAGCCTAGCCCGACCCCTAGGCCCAGCACAGTCCCTAAGCCCAGCACAGCCCCTAGGCCCTACACACCCCTAGGCCCAGCACAGCCCCTAGGCCTAGCCCAGCCCTAAGACCAGCACAGCCCCTAGGCCTAGCACATCCCCTAGGCCCAGCACAGTCCCTAAGCCTAGCCCATCCCTAGGCCCAGCACAGCCCCTAAGCCTCACACAGCCCCTAGGCCCAGCACAGCCCCTAGGCCTCACACAGCCCCTAGGCCCAGCACAGCCACTAAGCCCAGCACATCCCCTAGGCCGGACACAGCCCCTAAGCCCAGCACACCTCTAGGCCCAACAAGCCCCTAGGCCCAGCACATCCCCTAGGCCCAACGCATGACCCTTAGGCCCAGCACGTCCCTAGGCCTAGCCCAACCCTAGGCCCAGCACATCCCTAGGCCTAGCCTAGCCCTGCCCTAGACCTAGCCCAGCCACTAGATCCAAGGCATCCCCTAGGCCCAAGACATCCCTAGGCCCAGCACAGCCCCTAAGCCCAGCCCATCCACTAGGCCCAGCACAGACCCTTAGACCCAACACAGCCCCTAAGCCCAACGCTGACCCCTAGGCCCAGCCCAGCCGCTAAACCAGCACATCCCTAAGCCCAGCACAGCCCCTAAGCCCAACCCAACCACTAGGCCCAGCACAACCCCTAGGCCCAACGCATGACCCCTAAGCCCAACAAGACCCTCGGACCCAGACCCCTAGGCCCAACACAGCCCCTAGACCCAGCACATCCCTAGGCCCAGCACAGCCCCTAGGCCCAGCACGTCCCTAAGCCCAGCCCAGCCCCTAGGCCCAGCACAGCCCTAAGCCCAGCACATCCCTAGGCCCAGCACAGCCCCTAGGCCTAACCCAGCCCTATCCCTAAGCCTAGCCCAGCCCTTAGCCCAGCACAGCCCCTAGGCCCAGCACAGCCCCTAGGCCCAGCACAGCCCCTAAGCACAGCACAGCCCCTAGGCCCTGCACACCCCTAGGCCCAGCACATCCCTAGGCCCAGCACAGCCCCTAGGCCCAGCACAGCCCCTAGGCCCAGCACACCTCTAGGCCCAACAGGCCCTAGGCCCAGCACGTCCCTAGGCCTAGCACAGACCCTAGGCCCAGCACAGCCCCTAAGCCCAGCACAGCCCCTAAGCCCTGCACACCCCTAGGCCCAGCACAGCCCCTAGGCCCAGCACAGCCCCTAGGCCCTAGCACGCCCCTAGGCCCAGCACATCCCTAGGCCGGACACAGCCCCTAAGCCCAGCACACCTCTAGGCCCAACAGGCCCTAGGCCCAGCACATCCCCTAGGCCCAGCACAGCCCCTAGGCCCAGCACAGCCCCTAGGCCCAGCACACCTCTAGGCCCAACAAGCCCTAGGCCCAGCACGTCCCCTAGGCCTAGCACAGACCCTAAGCCCAGCACAGCCCCTAGGCCCAGCACAGCCCCTAGGCCCAACACAGCCCCTAGGCCCTACACACCCCTAAGCCCAACACATCCCCTAGGCCGAGACACAACCCCTAGGCCCAACACACCTCTAAGCCCAACAAGCCCCTAGGCCCAACGCAGACCCTTAAGCCCAGCACATCCCCTAAGCCTACCCCTAAGCCTAGCCCAACCCCTAGGCCCAACACATCCCTAAGCCTAACCTAGCCCTACCCCTAAACCTAGCCCAACCACTAAATCCAAAGCATCCCCTAAGCCCAAGACATCCCCTAAACCCAACACAACCCCTAAACCCAACCCATCCACTAAACCCAACACAGCCCTTAAGCCCAACACAACCCCTAAGCCCAACGCAACCCCTAAACCCAGCCCAACCGCTAAACCAACACATCCCTAAGCCCAACACAACCCCTAAGCCCAACCCAACCACTAAACTCAGCACAACCCTTAAGCCCAATGCAACCCCTAAACCAAACACGACCCTCGGACCCAACCCCTAAGCCCAAGCGACCCCAACACAGCCCCTAAGCCCTACACAGCCCCTAGGCCCAGCATAACCCTAGGCCCTGCACAGCCCCTAAGCCCAGCACAGCCCCTAAACCAGCACAGCCCCTAAACCCAGCATAACCCCTAGGCCCAGCACAGCCCCTAGACCAGCACAGCCCCTAGGCCCAGCATAACCCCTAAGCCCAGCACAGCCCCTAAACCAGCACAGCCCCTAGGCCCAGCATGACCCCTAGGCCCAGCACAGACCCTTAAGCCCAGCACAGCCCCTAGGCCCTGCACAGCCCCTAAGCCCAACATAGCCCCTAGACCCTACACAGCCCCTAAGCCCAGCACAGCCCCTAAGCCAGCACAGACCCCTAGGCCCAGCACAGCCCCTAAACCAGCACAGCCCCTAAGCCCAACATAACCCTAAGCCCAGCACAGCCCCTAAGCCCAACACACCCCTAAGCCCAACACAACTCCTAAGCCCAACACAACCCCTAAGCCCAGCACATCCCCTAAACCCAACACATCCCCTAAGCCCAACACACCCCTAAACCCAACACAACTCCTAAACCCAACACACCCCTAAACCCAACACAACTCCTAAACCCAACACAACTCCTAAACCCAACACACCCCCTAAACCCAACACAACTCCTAAACCCAACACAACCCCTAAACCCAACACATCCCCTAAACCCAACACAACCCCTAAACCCAACACACCCCCTAAACCCAACACAACTCCTAAACCCAACACAACCCCTAAACCCAACACATCCCCCTAAACCCAACACACCCCCTAAACCCAACACAACTCCTAAACCCAACACAACCCCTAAACCCAACACATCCCCCTAAACCCAACACATCCCCTAAACCCAACACAACTCCTAAACCCAACACAACTCCTAAACCCTACACAACACTCACAAAAAACTTTCTGCATTTTTACATTTTCAAAAAACACAATTTAATATAATTCATATTTTCCTCATGGGAACCGACAAAATGTCCCAACAAGGTCAAAAACGTAGGTTTTTACTATCCTTATGGGGACAGGTGGTCCCGACAAAGTGATAAATACACGCTCACACACACACACACACACACACAAACACACACACACACACACACACACACACAGACTCACACAAGACACTCGCACTAAGACGCACTCACACACACACACACACACACACTCTCTCTCTCACACACACACACACACACACACAAGACACTCGCACTAAGACGCACTCACACACACACACTCTCAAACACTCAAACACACACACACGCACGCACCAAGACACACACACAAGACACTCGCACTAAGACGCAGTCATTCACACACACACACACACACACACACACACACGACACTTGCACTAAGATGCACTCACACACACACACTGTCACACACAAACACGTACTTTCACACACAGATACACACACTGTCACACACACACACACACACACACACGCACACTCACACACAAGACACTCGCACTAAGATGCACTCACACAGACACACACACACTGCACACACACACACAAACTGCACACACACACACACACACACACACACACAAATACACACACACATCTCTGAGGCTGTACAGAATTATAGTCACGCATGTCAATTCATTTAATGTTGTTGCATGTCATTTACTATGTATGGTAACATATACAGCCATAAATATTAGAAATTTAGCAATGTCAAAATGAAAAGAACCAAAATTAAAAGTTGCGTTCACAATACATGTAAAAAACGAACTGCTCCGTGTAAACTCAGAGCAACTCCTGAGACGTCTGAGATTGTTTGGAGAGTTCTCATAGACGACACAATTCTTACCAACAGACAGAAACTCAACGCATGCACATCAACAGCTTTTCTTTCTTCTGTTCTTCAAAATATAAGTGTGTTTCATCAAATGTGCGTCTTTGTGTCTAACAGCACGTCTTGTCATATGTCTCTCCGAAACGTCTTACAGGTCACCGCCACTGCGCATGAAACACCTGAAGTATTAAGTGTAGAGAAACACCATTGTAGTGCGGATGAGAGGCATAAACGTAGAAAATTTAAGATGTTTTCAAACACTGAAAATTGCAGACTGTCGATATTGCTCTCATTACTGTCTACTTTGGAAAACAGTGAAACTGAAAGGGAGTTTTCAAATATATGAATGGGAATTCCCAGTAAGATATGTAAACAAATGTGTGGGTGTGTTTGTGTAATTAGTGCACCAGTAACTAACCCATACACACAACAGCACGTCATCAACATGCACCTACTGAACACACAAGTTTCTGTGAGCTGACAACAATCTTTGCTACAGGTGAAACCAGCAATATTCCTCCATCTCACACACACACACACAGCAGTATAAATGAGATGCATGAGAAAACGCACACGACGCATGAGAAAACGTTGCAATATTCACACACACACACACACACACACACACACACACACACACACAGACACACACACACACACACACAGCAGCGTTGGTCTTACCTTCGTGGTCACTATACACAGGCAGTCCATGTCAGGACAGAGGGCGATGGAACCGCTGTACCCCCCCACCCACCCCTGTCTCTCCCTCCGCCTGTCGTCCCTCCTCTAGCTCTCACTCACCCGTCTCACAGCACACTCACAGAGAGAGAGACAGGAGGAGAGCAGCACGAGTGGCGAGAGACAGACGGGTGGGGGGGAACTGCACACGCGGGTGAAACATCAAGGAAATGATGCTGAGTGACTGTTGCCATGGCAACAAACAGCTGTTGCTCTGGTAACTGTAGAGCAGTTGCCATGGAGACTGAAAGAGTCTGTTAGCATGTGGGAGCAGAGGCAAGGTGACGACACAGGTCAAACTCTCATTCAACCCTCAGAGACCCAGTGTCACAAAATTGAATGTAGCCATTTTTATATTAAAAAACGATAAATAAATGACACACTAACACTCTGTATCATAACATGCTTCATAAAAACACTTTAAAAATGGAAAAAGGAAAATACATCATCAATGGGTCAGTGATTGAGTCTCTGAGGGTTAAAGTCGACATGAAATCAAAACCGCCTTAGTTCATGTTCAGTGCAAGTTATTGTCAGTTATCCGGCTCCCCAGAGGTGGGGAAGAACCAAACCCATACCCCTTCCCCGAACTAAGGGGTCCTTCCCTGTGTCTCCCACTTCGCTTGTCTCTCTCCGCTCTCCTTTCCAGGTTGGTGGGACCGCCCCCATGAGTGAGGTAGGGAGGCCTGGGCCAGTCTAAAAGGGGATACATACCATGCATTGGTGGATTCAGGCTGTTCTCAAACCTCCATTCACCAATGCTTGGTGCAAGACGGGGCATTAGGCACGGATAAATGGGTAAGGGTGCGACATGTGCATGAGGATATTCACAGGTATCCAGTGGTTACCACTGAGATACTATTTAGGGGGAAAAAAGTATAGATTAGAGGCTGCTGTTAATTCCCGCCTCACCCATCCACTGATTTTGGGAATGAATTGGCCTGGTTTTAAGAATCTATAAAGGGAAATATGTGTGGATGGATCCTGTAGCATGTCGTCTCGGTGTGTGACGTGCGATGCTATGGCTGGAGAGGTGATGCCAGGGCCATCTACATCTGCTCCGCACCATGATGGCGCAGGGGAGAGAGTTCCTGTCCTTTGGGGATTCCCCAAGGAGGATTTCCCTCTAAAGCAGTCACTTGAAGAGTCTCTCATCTCTTGACTAAACTCTTAAAACTCTTGAACAAGTGATAGTAATCGATGGTCAATACCCACTCACATACCCGTATTTTTCTATGATCAAAGATAGGTTGTCTTGAGTGATGCAGGATACTCAAATGAAAGAAAATACAACCCAATTGTTAGTACCAAAGAGCCGTCAGGGAAAACCTCTTCCAGGAGGCTCACCATAATCCAATGACTGACCATCTATGGCAGAAGAAAACACAACCGAATAATGGCCCGTTTTTTTAGCCGGGCATTCATGGGGACGTTCGCAAGTGGTGTGCGGCGTGCCGTGAATGTCAGTTGGTGAATCCACCAGCCACCCCAAAAGAGCCATTGCAGCCACTATTGATAATCGAGGTCCCCTTGAAAGAATTGGCATGGACTGCATGCGGACATCGCTTTGTATTACTTCTGGTGAACTATGCAACATGATATTCGGAAGCAGTCCCCATGCGCAACATCTCAGCATGTAGTGTTGCAGAGGCACTCTTCAGAATAATCTCCCGAGTGGGCATTCCAAAACAAATCCTCACTGATCAAGGCACTACCTTTATGTCACGAACGCTACACAAACCATACAAAACAAATTGCCAATTCATGACCCGTCAATTCGGTTTGTTTGGGGCCCTAGCCATGTTTCAGCATCTCATGGACAAAATCATCAGACCCCATACAGTATATGCCACTGCATATTTAGATGCTATTTGACTGGCAGCGGCATTTGCAACATCTGAGAGCTTTCCTGAGATCGCTGCAACGGGCGGGGTGGCAATTGGTCAGGTGGAAGTTCGGTACCTGGGGTTCCACTTTGGCCACGGGCAGGTGCATCCCCAGGTTGACAAAACCGCAGCGACCGTGGCCTGTCCGAGGCCCAAGAGGCGAGACAGTCTCTGGGTCTGGCTACTATCGAAGGTTTGTGCCTAGTTACTCTGATGTCACCAGGCACTGACTGATCTTACTAGAAAGGGCCCCCTGATCCGGTCCAGTGGACGGAGTTGTGCCAACAGGCTATTCTAAAGATAAAGTCTGTGCTTTGTGGGGGACGCTTTTTTATGCTCCTAATTTCTCTCTCCCCTTTATTTTGCAGACTGATGGGGGCAGTGCTATCGCAGGAGGTGAAGGGGGAGGAGCGACCGGTGCTGTACATTAGTCGTCAGCTCTCGCTGAAAGAGACTAAGTACCGCATCGTGGAGGAGTGTCTGACGATCAAGTGGGCCATCCTCACTCTCCGCTGCCACCAGCTGGGGCGAGTCTTCACTTTCTGTTCAGGTCACACCCCACTCCAGTGGCTCCATTGCATGAAAGATTCCAACGCATGGATCACCCGTTGATACCTGGCACTTCAGCTGTTAAAATATTATGTGATCCATGGACCAATGTTCAATGTTAAATTTATTTATAAAGCACACATTAATACAACAGAAGTTGACCACAGTGCTGTACATAGGATGGACCAGGAGCGCAGATGGCTGTGGCTGACTGTGGGGTTGGCAGGCAGGATATTGGGCAGTGGGGATTTGTGGTGATGGGGAGCATGGATGTGTGTCTGTCTGCGGGAGAGAGAGAGCGGTTAGGCTTGTCACCTGGGTTGTAATTATCTCCAACACTTTTTATAGTGATGGTGGAGCAAAAGCTGCACCAGCTCACCAGTTGTGTGTGTGAGAGAGAGAGAGAGAGAGAGAGCTGAACTCCACAACATCCAACACATGCTGAGTATCATCTGCTCTCACCTACTAACACACAGTGGACAGTGGTAATAAAAAAATAAAAATAAACACACCTACCTAAGTCTGTGGTATTAATGTACATTTAATATGGAATTGTTAATGTTTTGAGTTCCTGACATAACTTTACTTCCATCATTCATTGTTTTAATTTAATCTATTGTAATTTTGCATCATTTCTCTTTTCTCAAAATAGCAAACAAACCATACACATTATTTAACAAGTTTATGATGAAATCACTCAGTTTTTCTACGTGGAATATTCAAGGTCTTAACTCCTCAGTCTTTGGCCTAAAAAGTAGAAATTCTGATTTTATGAAAGAACTTCAAGACCTAGATGTCATCGTCTTACAGGAAACCTGGTGTAGAGGAGATGCGTTCACTGGCTGTCCCGCAGGATACAGAGAGATCATATTACCGTCAGTCAAACTCACATCAGTCACACAAGGGAGAGACTCGGGAGGGATGATAATATGGATCAAATCTGAACTGTCCATAGAATTAATCCAAAGAGAACAGCACCACCTGTGGCTAAAAATACAAAAAGGAATGAGATCAGCATCTAAGCCTGTTTTCCTTTGTGCAATTTACATTCCACCCCACGAGTCTCCGTATTTCCAAGAGGAAACTTTCCAAAACATAGAAAGAGAAATCAGCCATTTCCAGGCCCAGGGAAATGTGCTGCTTATGGGTGATTTAAACGCAAGAACAGGAGAAGAATTCGATTTCTTAGAATCGCACGGTACCAGATTCATCACAGGCAATAACGACCTGTACCCTTCTTACCCCAGCAGACATAACTGCGATGAACCCGTGAACGCTCACGGACGGCAGCTTCTGCAGCTCTGCCGAGGACTGGCTCTGTACATCGTCAACGGAAGACTGCGAGGAGACTCGCTCGGCCGATACACCTACAGCTCAGCTCTTGGTAACAGCACTGTAGACTATACCATCACAGATCTAGACCTTTCCTCTCTGAGAGCATTCACAGTCAAACCCCTAAAACCTTTCTCAGACCACAGCCAAATCATCCTCTATATAAAGCAATCGGAAACATCCCCCAAACCTATTAGGACCCCATATCAAATGAACAAAATAATGTCATTCAAATGGACTGAAACCAGTGCCAGTAATTACAGCACTGCTGTTGAATCTCCAGAAATACAATCCCTCATACATTCATTCCAAATACAGGAATACCCGAAAAATCAATTCAGCATCAATCAAGAAGTACAACATTTAAACAACATATTCTACAAAACAGCACAAAAAAGTCATTTGTCAATTGTTAAACCAAAGAAAAATATTTAGATACAGACAAATGGTTTGATTTGGACTGTAAGGCTCTGAGAAAAAACCTCCGAAATTTATCAAACCAAAAACACAGACAACCAGATCATTGGGACCTCCGCCTTCTTTAATGTGAGGCATTAAAACAATACAAAGCCACACTCCGGCGGAAAAAAGCACAGTTTTTGCAAAGCCAGTTTGAAGAAATTGAAAAATCTATAAACTCACACAAATTTTGGGATAAATGGAAATTGTTACACAAACCAAACCAAGAGGTTCTGGCAATTCAAGACGGGGAGAAGTGGAAAAACCACTTCCAAGAATTATACAGCCCAACTGAAATTAAAAATTATAAACAAAATGAAATAATTAATAAACTAGACAATTTGGAAAGATCAATTAAAGAAAATCAAAACCCTTTAGATTTCCCCATAACAATGAAAGAATTGGAAGAAACATTAGGAGTCCTTGAGCACAAGAAAGCCTGTGGTGTAGACAGCATCCTGAACGAGATGCTGAAACACACAGACCAAAGCTTCAAACTGGCCATGCTGAAACTGTTCAATGATGTTCTGTGTGTAGGGTTCTTCCCTGAGATCTGGAACAAGGGCCTCATCAGCCCCATCCACAAGAACGGAGACAAATTAGACCCCAACAACTACTGAGGCATCTGTGTGAACAGTAACCTGGGGAAGGTTCTCTGCAGCGTCTTAAACGCCAGACTTTTACACTTCCTTATGAAGCACAATGCCTTGAGTAAATGCCAAATTGGCTTTCGTCCAAAATGCCGCACATCCGACCACATTTTTACATTACAAACATTAATTGACAAATACGTACATCAAAACAAAGAAAAAATTTTTGCTTGTTTCATTGATTTCAAAAAAGCATTTGATTCAATCTGGCACAAAGGATTATACCTGAAGCTTCTCGACAGTGGAATAGGGGGGAAATTCTATGATTTGATCAAATCGATGTACACAGCCATCCAATGCGCTGTTAAAATCGGAAACCAAAGAACCAAATTTTTCCCCCAGGGGCGCGGAGTGAGACAGGGCTGCAGTTTAAGCCCCACCCTCTTCAACATTTACATCAACCAATTAGCCGATACATTAGAACATGCTCCCTCTCAAGGTCTCACTCTACACGACACCGAGATCAAGTGTCTTCTCTACGCAGATGACCTGGTTCTCCTGTCAGCCCACTAAAGAGGGGCTTCAGGACAGCCTGGATCTGCTGGAGGATTACTGTCAGTCCTGGGCCCTGACCGTCAACCTCCAGAAAACTAGAGTCATGATGTTCCAGAAACGCTCCAGATCTCAGGGACCAAAACACACATTCACACTCTCACACAGAACCATTGAGAGCACAAACACATACACTTACCTCGGCCTGAAAATAACTCCAACTGGCAACTTTACTTTGGCTGTGAATGAACTCAAAGAGAAAGCTCAAAGGGCTTCTATGCCATAAAAAGATCAATTCAAATTGATATTCCAATTCAAATTTGGCTCAAAGTTTTCAAATCAATAATTGAAGCAATTGCATTATATGGCAGTGAAGTGTGGGGTCCACCTATAAAATGTGACTTTGTAGAGTTTCAATGGGATGTTTTTCCCAATTTACATTCAGAATTATTCAAAAGAATACTCAAAGTCCAAAGAAAAACACCAAACAACGGATGCAGGGCAGAATTAGGCCAATACCCTCTCCTTCTAAACATCCAAAAAAGAGCCATCAAATTCTGGAAACACCTAAAGACAAGTGACCCCAACACATACCATTACAAAGCCCTAAAACACCAAGAGCTGAGCGGGGCGAGGAGTCCCCTGTGCCAGCTGGTGCTGAGACTGACTGACCTCACTCCTGCAGAGATCAGCACACCTCAGCACACACACACACTCACACACACTCACACACACACACACACACACACACACACACACACACACACACACACACACACACACACACACACACACACACACACACACCTCAGCACACACACTCACTCACACACACACACACACACACTCACACACACACACTCACACACACATGTTGTGTTTCCATGTTTTATGGGGACTTTCCATAGACATAATGGTTTTTATACTGTACAAACTATATATTCTATCCCATGACCCTAACCCTATCCCTAAACCTAACCCTCACAGAAAACTTTCTGCATTTTTAGATTTTCATGAAACATAATTTAGTATGATTTATAAGCTGTTTTCCTCATGGGGACCGACAAAATGTCCCCACAAGGTCAAAAATTTCGGGTTTTACTATCCTTATGGGGACATTTGGTCCCCACAAAGTGATAAATACACGCTCACACACACACACACACACACACACACACACACACACACACACACACACACACACACACACACACACACACACACACACACACTCACACACACACACACACACACACACACAGACACCTCAGCACACACACACACTCACACACACACACATTATCAACATAATGTGTGTGTGTGTGCTGAGGTGTGTGTGTGTGTGTGTGTGTGAGTGTGAGTGTGTATTTATCACTTTGTGGGGACCAAATGTCCCCATAAGGATAGTAAAACCCGAAATGTTTGACCTTGTGGGGACATTTTGTCGGTCCCCATGAGGAAAACAGCTTATAAATCATACTAAATTATGTTTTTTGAAAATGTAAAAATGCAGAAAGTTTTCTGTGAGGGTTAGGTTTAGGGGTAGGGTTAGGTTTAGGGGATAGAATATAAAGTTTGTACATTATAAAAACCATTATGTCTATGGAAAGTCCCCATAAAACATGGAAACACAACATGTGTGTGTGTGTGTGTGTGTGTGTGTGTGTGTGTGTGTGTGTGTGTGTGTGTGTGTGTGTGTGTGTGTGTGTGTGTGAGCGTGTATTTATCACTTTGTGGGGACCAAATGTCCCCATAAGGATAGTAAAACCCGAAATGTTTGACCTTGTGGGGACATTTTGTCGGTCCCCATGAGGAAAACAGCTTATAAATCATACTAAATGATGTTTTTTGAAAATGTAAAAATGCAGAAAGTTTTCTGTGAGGGTTAGGTTTAGGGGTAGGGTTAGGTTTAGGGGATAGAATATAAAGTTTGTACAGTATAAAAACCATTATGTCTATGGAAAGTCCCCATAAAACATGGAAACACAACATGTGTGTGTGTGTGTGTGTGTGTGTGTGTGTGTGTGTGTGTGTGTGTGTGTGTGTGTGAGAGTCAGAACAAGACAAGTACATCACCCATTGGACAAACACCGTTCAAAACCAACACAAACTGGACTGTTATTCGGCACTAAATCGAGAGTACACTGTTGCGAACTACCTGAGCACAGTGAGTGATGTGAACCTCAGGAAAACCCTGACGATGTACAGACTCAGCGAGCACAGTCTGGCCGTGGAGACGGGCCGGCGCAGACAGACCTGGCTCTCCCGTGAGGACAGGCTCTGCTCGCACTGCATCCTGGGAGTGACGGAGACCGAGCTGCACTTCCTAACAGAATGCCCAAAATATAAACGCATCAGAGACCACTATTACCCCAAAATTAATCAAATATTTCCCCAATTTAACACCTGTAATCCAACCCAAAAACTCCGTTTCATTCTTGGCGAAGAAGCCAAATGTTCAAATATAGCTGCAAAATTTGTTGCATCTTGCCACATCCTGAGGGACGACCAGAGACCAGCAAACATCCCATAAACACACACTCACTCACAGCCGAACACACACTCACTCACAGCCGAACACACACTCACTCACAGTCGAACACACACACACACTCACTCACAGTCGAACACACACACACTCACTCACAGCCGAACACACACTCACTCACAGCCGAACACACACTCACTCACAGTCGAACACACACACACTCACAGCCGAACACACACTCACTCACAGCCGAACACACACTCACTCACAGCCGAACACACACTCACTCACAGCCCAACACACACTCACTCACAGTCGAACACACACACACACTCACTCACAGCCGAACACACACACACTCACTCACAGTCGAACACACACACACTCACAGCCGAACACACACTCACTCACAGCCGAACACACACTCACTCACAGCCGAACACACACTCACTCACAGTCGAACACACACACACTCACAGCCGAACACACACTCACTCACAGCCGAACACACACACACTCACAGCCGAACACACACTCACTCACAGCCGAACACACACTCACTCACAGTCGAACACACACACACACTCACTCACAGCCGAACACACACACACTCACTCACAGTCGAACACACACACACTCACAGCCGAACACACACACACACTCACAGCCGAACACACACTCACTCACAGCCGAACACACACTCACTCACAGCCGAACACACACTCACTCACAGCCGAACACACACACACTCACTCACAGCCGAAGACACACACACACACACACACACACACAGCCGAACACACACACACTCACAGCCGACACACACACACACTCACAGCCGAACACACTGCATCAAACCTACACACACGTATATAATGTTCAATTCCAAGTTCACTGTTCCTTTGTTTTTTTATATAGATTTCTAAATCCTTTTTATTTTATTTATTAATCTTTGTATATTTTATTATTAATGTTTTATGCTATCAGTATTATTATTTTGTGTACTAAATGTTCTAAATCATTTTCTATGTTGTTTTGATGCTTTGGCAATACAAAATGTATTTTTTTGTCATGCCAATAAAGCTTTCTGAATTGAATTGAATTGAGAGAGAGAGAGAGAGAGAGCACGCACAAACTTAGCGCTTGCTGAGTACATCCGCGTTTGTTATCTGGGGTGGCTGTGGTTCAGGTGGTAGAGCGGGTTGTCCGCTAATCTCAGGGTTGGTGGTTTGATTCCCGGCTCACATGACTCCACATGCCGAAGTGTCCTTGGGTAAGACACTGAACCCCAAGTTGCTCCCAATTGCAGGCTAGCCCCTTGCATGCAGCTCTACCATCATTGGTGTATGAATGTGTGTGTGAATGGGTGAATGAGACGCTTTGAAAACTGCTAAGGTTAAAAAAGCACTATACAAGTGCAGACCATTTACCATGATTGAGTGTTTGAATCTACGTGCAAATATTTTAGAACATTATACACTAAAGTTATTTCCTTGAATCTGACTGGACAAGAGCCGTTCCAAGAGTGCCGATGTCTCGCACCATCAGCACTGTTCGTATCACTCTGCGTTTATTTTGCGCTGTAATGTGACTGTCGATGCATAATAATGCAATAAAATTTGTTGATTAAAGCTGCTTTTCCATTCAAAAAACAAACAAATGTCCATGATGGAATTAGTGTCTAATTAAAAAAACTATATTTTAACAACGGGGCAAATCAAAACAAATAAACACATCTTTTAATTTCTAAATAAATACTAAAATAATAAATCATCAGATTGTGCCATATCATTTCTCTCCATGGCTAATTTCCTTGGCTCTTTATAAGACTATTTTTTCATAACACACAAGCGTTTTGCTGCCGGTGTGAAGTCAAACGTGTCCAGTGTTTCTCTTCAACTTCAGGTTCACAAAAGCCTTGAGTCCTCTCCAGAAGATGGCAACACAAGACCCTTGTAATGCAATTCCATGAAACAGGTTATTTTCAGATGATTGGCTGAATGGGAATACTGGCGAGCATGTGTTACTATTCCATATAAACCTGCCTCTCAGAATGTGGGCTGTAACACCAGCTAATGGAAACACTGGCACGGATGTGTAAAAGCAGCTAGAGATCTGTCTTTTAATGTATCCACATCTGTGTCACGCGTGACTGAAACAAACAGCAGATCTGAGCTACATTCAGCTGCGGTGTGAATGAAGCCATGAACACACACACACACACACACACACACACACACACACACACACACACACACACACACGTTGTGTTTCCATGTTTTATGGGGACTTTCCATAGACATAATGGTTTTTATACTGTACAAACTTTATATTCTATCCCCTAAACCTAACCCTACCCCTAAACCTAACCCTCACAGAAAACTTTCTGCATTTTTACATTTTCAAAAAACATAATTTAGTATGATTTATAAGCTGTTTTCCTCATGGGGACCGACAAAATGTCCCCACAAGGTCAAACATTTCGGGTTTTACTATCCTTATGGGGACATTTGGTCCCCACAAAGTGATAAATACACGCACACACACACACACACACACACACACACACACACACACACACACCAGTGCAACACTGTTCATGTCAGGTGTTTTATTGCGTAACAAACATTTCACTCATAAAACTTATTTAAGTTTGTGCAGTTCTTTCATCAGAGTCCATTAATAAACCAGAAAGTTTCAGTGTCATCTGTGTGTCACAAACAAACATGATGTCATCATGATGTCACAATCCAGACGCTCCAGAAAGTGAGAGATCTGTGGCGCTTCGACCAGTGGCGCATGGACCAGTGGCGCATGGATCTGTGCCGCTTGGACCAGTGGCGCATGGATCTGTGGTGCATTTTGGTTGCTAAGGAGACCTGACTGGAGTCACTCAGTACACTCAAGTTTATTATAACTTCTCCATCTTGTCCGCACTCGACTCTACCAGTATCTCACTGGAGATGCATGACATTAGCTCCGCTGTCTTCTCTCTCATTGGTAGTCGCTCCTGAATGTCGCTTGTCAATTGCATAATGCCACACTTGCTTGTCACTGAAGCTCGTCTCGCTGAAAGGTGCTCTGCTCTCATTGAAAATGGATGAGATTGTGTCTCTTTATCGCTGTGTGCCGCTTGCGGTGTGAACGGGGCTTAAACCATCTTGTTACCCATAAATTTACACTCTCCTACATGTCTTGGGAACCTGCAGTCTAAATACACTTTAATATCTCTCACACCACGATTATTACTGAAGTCTGACATGAACACAGACACACACGTTACCGTCAGGTAACGTTGGAGGGGAACAGGCCGGGGATGTGAGGCATTATGGGAGGTGTTGCGATGGGTCCCCTGCAGCGAGTGAATGAGAGGAAACCTGGACAAACCTCGAACCCGCTCCAACTGTAGCTGCATCAGAGGTATTAACCCCAGCTCACCCCCGCCCCTGACCTCTGACCCTTCACCCGCCACTGCTACATTCTCAGTTTGTCATGCACTTTCACCGGGCTGCATTCCATCACTCTGCGGTCCACGCAACTGACAGGAAGTGACGCAGGTTCTGTCTCGCCGCGCACACCAGCGCGGCATCGATGTCCACACCCAGGATGTGGTTGGGGCTCCAGTGTGGTGCGATGGCGAGGGTGATGTAATCCGTGTTACAGCCGACGTCGAGAACTTTTTTGCCATGAAACAGTCAACGCTCAGCGCTCGTGTACGGTAACCGTAGTAATGGCTGTAGTTGCCGTACTGGAACTTGCGCTGTGGCCTACGTTGGTGCTGTGCGATCCTCTGCATCCCCGAAGGAAGGCCTCCACTGGCTCCGCCCACAATAGGAGTGTGAAACATTTGACTGTCTGCTTTCTCTCTGTTGGGATGCTTTGTGGGCAGATTGGGAGTGAATGACAGGCGTTCCGAATGGCTGTAGGTTCCGCTGCGCTTTCTGTGTTTGGACAACTGAGCGGAAGAGGCGGAGCTGAGTGCTTTGTACTGGGGTTGAGGGACGGAGCTAGATGAAGAGGAGTGGGACCATCTTTTTGGCAGTATGGGCGTGACCACTTCATCTCGGCAGTTGATTGACGTGTTGAGCTCATAGGGGCGTGGCCACTCAATGGCCTGTACTGCCAGTGGCTCAGCACCCTCTGCAGGTACGCCTTGTGATGACACTGACGAACAAACACGAGGAAACAACGGCCCTGAAACGGACCCCTCCTTTGAATTTTCGACATCTGAAAGGTCAAGCTGCCCGGCCACGCCTCCAGTAGCGGCTCCGTGCCGATAGCGATGTTTTCGCCTCTTCATCAGCGGCATCAACATGCTTGCCACTGCTTTTCTACTGCTACAGTTTAAGTTCAGAGGGTCCGTGATGTCTTTCGGGATCAGAATCTCGACAGGATCTCTGTATTTGGCGGGAAGAGGCGACGATTTGGGCGTCTCTGCGTTCAACGCATGATCGACCTCCTCGTCCATCAGGCTGTTAAGATTCAATGGATCGAAAATATTCCCACCCATCAGGAAGTTGCTGGGCAGCACAGGGTCACATTCAGAGTTGGCCCGTCGTCTGTGTTTACAGAGACTTGGATGTTTGAACCCCACGTACATGCTGTAGCTCCGCTTATTCAGTTTCTGCGGCATCTCGCTTCGTGTCTGAAGGCCATTTTTAATCTGTACAGGTCCCTCAGATGTAGAAGGAGCGGCAGCATTGCTAACCCCGTCTTGAGGGGTCACGTGATTGCCAGATAGATGTGTTAGCACAATGTTAGTGGTCACCGCATCCTGGATGGTGGTGGGGCAGGGCACCTGTAGCGTGGAGTCAGGGTGGGCGTGCAAACCTGCCCCGCCATTGCCCGTTGGCTCACTTTGCACAGACGTCGCAGTCAACATCCATTCACCTCTCCAGCATGCCCGACTGCACAGATCCTGGGGAAAATCTAAATATTAGCACAATACTATTTACTTCTATAAATTGTGATTCTGTAATGTATTTAATGTATTATATATATATATATATATATATAATACATTAAAGAATCACAATTCACACAGGACTCACAATCTGTATCACGGGCTGTATTAGCCAACTCACCACAAAATCATACATGAAACACTGCACGATATAATCATATGATTTACAATATCAGCACACATTTTTTTTTAAACATAGGCTACATAAAACGGCCATGCTGTATTTGTAAAAGTGTAAGTGACAAGTACAACTTACTTCACTAAAGTGATCCTGCAAGAGTAGTTTTATGTAGATTTGTGTGTTTAAGACCCAGATGTCATTGTATGTCCATCTGACGCTAATCTTCACACAGCCCCGCCCCCTTCCGTCTTTGGGCCCGCCCTCCTCATGTAATACTCCCGCTCCTGGGAGGAGCTATCTCATGAATAATGCACAAGAAACGTGAGTCTTAAAAGGCTCCCTCCCCTTCACACACAGACTCACATGTAAACACATACACACATACACACTCTGTGCGACCGTTATTCCGCTTTTCTCGCGGTGTGAGTGACTGCGTGAAAGAAACACACACCAAAATAACGCACAAGAGACACTTTAACGCGACATAACCACACGCACTGGAGCTGAGTATAAACACACACCTGCACAAGAAATGCTATAAATATGAAATTCACTTCACGAAAACAGTAATGATTAAAAATAGAGTTTGAACACTTGAGCACCTGCGGGTGAATGTGTGAGCTCGCTCTGTGGCACAAGCAGACCCACACGCTTCTATATCAAAGCACGGACCACAACTGACTGACAGCCATTTCCACCAATGACAACGCGGGATTCAGCATGAGGCTCCCTGAGTGACCAATAGCGAAGCTTAAAAGGCATGTGCTTACGGTCAACGCCCCCTCGCTGAATAGGTATCCTGGATACTGCCTGCGGTGAACAAAATCAAAGTGGTCAATATCGACAAATACCTCCCTGATTAATGCTAAAAATAACCCTGTGTATTTTATTACACAATGTGTATGAATGAAAACCTCCCCGTGCTGAACTGAGCACATGTGTAAACAGCCCCATATGAGTGCATGAACACTTCATAACCTCTGAACTATCCAGAAACTCACGCTTAAAAACAAGACTAATGACGAATGTGTGTGGCATTATTAATGTTTTATAAATGCCAAAAGCGAGTTTAATAACCCCTCCCCCATATCTGCATAAAGATGTGGGAATTACTCATAATAAATAAAAGATTACTGGGAAATGTAGTCCAAAACTCCTGTGATTCCCGCGAAACTTCATTTAGTCAACAATAAGTCCCTGCAAATGTTGTTTATTTCTGTCAGGTGTCAGTGGTTTCGTTCTTTTATAGTTTCTGTCATTATTTGATGTTGTATTGGTTTAATTTACTGGTAGATATTGTTCAATACCTGTCCATATGAGATGAGGTCATTAAAGGGACCGTACACCCAAAAATGAACAATGTCATCCCAGATGTATGACTTTCTTCACCAGAACACAAATGAAGATTTTTAGAAGAATATTTCTGCTCTGTTGGTCCATACAATGCAAGTGAATGGTGACCAGAACTTTGAAGCTCCAAAAAGCACATAAAGGCAGCATCAAAGTAATCCATAAGACTCCAGTGGTTTAATCCATGTCTTCAGAAGTGATATGATAGGTGTGACTGAGAAACAGATCAATATTTAAGTGTTTGTGTGTGTGTTCATATATAGACTGAAAACTCAGCAGTGATCACACACACTCTGTGTTTCATTTATATTGCTTGATCAAATCCTAATTAAATTGTTCTAAACTATTTTATATGTTGTTTTTTAAAAAAAATAAATAATTGGCAATACAAAATGTAATTTTGTCATGCCAATAAAGCAAATTGAATTTAATTGAGACAGAGAGAAAGAGAGAAATACTTCCACAAACTCTCAAACCTCATGCCACAGTTTTCCAGTTCAGCAGAAACAGACCAGACGCTGGTGTTACTGGGGGAGGTCAGACCAGACGCTGGTGTTACTGGGGGAGGTCAGACCAGACGCTGGTGTTACTGGGGGAGGTCAGACCAGACGCTGGTGTTACTGGGGGAGGTCAGACCAGACGCTGGTGTTACTGGGGGAGGTCAGATCAGATCAGACGCTGGTGTTACTGGGGGAGATCAGATCAGATCAGACGCTGGTGTTACTGGGGGAGATCAGATCAGACGCTGGTGTTACTGGGGGAGGTCAGATGCTGGTGTTACTGGGGGAGGTCAGATGCTGGTGTTACTGGGGGAGGTCAGACCAGACGCTGGTGTTACTGGAGGAGATCAGATCAGACGCTGGTGTTACTGGAGGAGATCAGATCAGACGCTGGTGTTACTGGGGGAGATCAGATCAGACGCCGGTGTTACTGGGGGAGATCAGATCAGACGCCGGTGTTACTGGGGGAGATCAGATCAGACGCCGGTGTTACTGGGGGAGATCAGATCAGACGCCGGTGTTACTGGGGGAGATCAGATCAGACGCCGGTGTTACTGGGGGAGATCAGATCAGACGCCGGTGTTACTGGGGGAGATCAGATCAGACGCCGGTGTTACTGGGGGAGATCAGATCAGACGCTGGTGTTACTGGGGGAGATCAGATCAGACGCTGGTGTTACTGGGGGAGATCAGATCAGATCAGATGCTGGTGTTACTGGGGGAGATCAGACCAGATCAGATGCTGGTGTTACTGGGGGAGATCAGACCAGACGCTGGTGTTACTGGGGGAGATCAGATCAGATGCTGGTGTTACTGGGGGAGATCAGATCAGATGCTGGTGTTACTGGGGGAGGTCAGATACTGGTGCTACTGGGGGAGGTCAGATACTGGTGCTACATCGTGGACCAAGGTGGCATTGTTTTCTGAAGCATACTGGTTCAAGGTGGCATTACCATCAGGAGCATCATGGACCAAGGTAGCATTGCCCTGGGTCCAGGTACCATTGGCAGATGAATCAGGAGCTTAAGTCACATTACAATGAGAAGTTACAATAGTGCAGTGCACTCTTTAACCTGTGAGATACTGACTGTAGGGGAAAATGAAACCCAGCACATCAGATGGAAGGAACAAAGACACACCTTTATCTTCTCTGACAACTCGCCTAACAGCACTCCAGGATGAGTCAATAGAAGAACCATGTTCAACTGAAGAACCAAGAGCTGAGAAAACACAGAAGCTTGTAAACACAAATGTGGCATAACAGAATCAGTTTCAATATTACTCCCTGATAGCACACATTAAATCACCCAGATGTCCATTTGATGTGCATGTTTACATCTGGAGAGGTTTGGGTTTACATGGTTTGCTCATCTGCAATACACTTCCTCTTGGAAGTCAAAAGACTCCGATGTCTTGTACACATTTGTGATTTAAATGCAGAACAGCTCTTCACATGTTTAGTAGAACACAATGAGATCTGGTACTGCTTCAGACACAAAAATAAACTCACCATTCCACAGCAACTGATGACAAAGAGCCAGAACAATGGCAATTTTAACAGCACTCATGTTTGACCACAAGATGAACTACTATGAAAACCAATCCAGCTATACTGAAGTTTCAGTCAAACCAGGACTTTTATAGCCCAACAGAGAAATATTTGCATCACCTGGATGCCTCGTTAACTCATCCAGATCACCACTAATTAATGACAGCCTTAATTGAAGTGTCACTTATTGTTATCCCATTTCTCTAACCTGAACTGATAGAAATATGATGATGACCCACAGTTAACAGCTCATGTATATGACTTTATTTATGTTGATTTGTTTCCTGTGGAGCATGTGTGTATTCTCTGTCTATGTTCAGGAGAAGCGATCTATCTACAGGAGTCTGCAGTTGTATGTAAGTGTGTTTAGGTTTATGTGCTAGATCAGGTGCTGTTTGTTTACTGTCTTGAATTGCTTAAATGTGTGTTTGTGCGCTATATTTGTTTTGATTTGTCCCATAGCATTCGCTGCTAGATTTAGGGTTGGTTATCCAGTGTGTGTAAAACTATCATAGTTTTAGTGTCTGCAAACAGTGCTTCACTTGTTTTAGAGTATTATCTATTGCTAAAAGTGCAGCATAATTTATTTGCAGTGTACTGAAGTTGCGTTTGTTCCCGCGCGACCCTTGGTTTCGGTTGACCGCAGGATTAGCTTTGTTGTACTAAGTGGCATTAAGGCGTGGCTGCTTTTTCCACTGAACTGCTCATTAAAAGTGTGTATTTATTAGACTGAATGCTTATGCGGAAGTGGTAGCCCTCATGTCAAGCCCTCCTCATGTGAAGACCTCCTTGGGTAAAGACCAGGGAGTCTACCTGTGCGAGTCCACCGAGCAAGGAGCCACTCACCATAGCACTTAAATATTTTTGGTTTTATCTCTTATTATTTTACTTCTACATACTAACATGTCTAGTTCACTAATTACACATGCCTTCAAACACATCCCCGTTATCTTTTGTAGACCGTTCACAAGATACAGATGCAAGACCAAACGCAACCCACACAACCTACGGCAACTTGCACTTCAGCACCTGCTCTGCTCTCATTCTCAGTGGAAATCTGGAATTGCCAGTCTGCTGTGAACAAGGCTGCATTCATTCCAGCATTTGCCACACAGTCCACCCTCAGCATCCTGGCACTGACAGAGACATGGATACATCCTGAGGATACAGCAACACCTGCTGCTCTCTCCAATAACTTCTCCTCCTCTCACACCCCTTGTCATACTGGTAGGGGTGGGGGAACAGGTTTGCTCATTCATAATAACTGACTTTTTCACCACATGCTTCACTATGTAACAATACATCTTTTGAATTCCATGCCATTACTACAATGCAACCCACAAAAATACATGTTGTTGTCATCTATCACCCTCCAGGTCAGCTGACAAGCTTTCTTGAAGAGTTGGATGTCCTGCTGTTCTCCTTGCCAGAGGATGGTAGTCCAGATGTGGTTCTTGGCAACTTCAACATACACCAAGTCAAGCCCCAGGCCACTGAACTGAATACTCTTCTGGCCTCATTTTATTTGGAAAGACTACACACCACAGCAACTCACAGACCGGGCAACCAGCTGGACCTAATTTTTACACGTAACTGTACCACCTCTAATATTCTTGTTACACCTTTACATGTCTCTGATCACTACTTTCTTCAATTCAACATGATTCTCCCATCTATAGTAAAACCGACCCCACCTTTGGTTTCCTTTCGCCGTAATCTCCGTTCCCTCTCGCCTTTCCACTGATGTTTCTGCCTCTCTTCCCACAATAAATGTATTTTCCATGCTTGATGTAAAACACTGCCACAGACACACTTAGCTCTACTTTAATAAACGGTCTAGACAATATCTGTCCTCTCTCCTCTAGACCAGCACGTACTACACCACCCAGCCCCTGGCTGTCTGACATCCTTCGTGAACATCGGACTGATCTCAGGGAAGCTGAGAGGAGATGGCAGAAAGATCCAGCAGATCTAGGTAAATATCAACTTCTGCTTGCAACTTTTTCAGATAACGTTAAAGCTGCAAAAACCTCTTATTACCAGACCAAGATCAACAGCACCACAGACACTTGTAGCTTGTTTAGAACATTCAACAAACTTCTCTGCCCTCCCCCTCCACCACCTGACACATCACTGACAGCAGATATATTCACCATATTTTTTATAAATAAGGTTACAACCATCAGCAATACATTCACAGCACCACACCCTGTCAAACACCTGGCTCCTGTATGCAACCCTTCTTTCACTATGTTCTCTCCTCTGACTGACACTGAGGTCTTTAAACTCCTGCTCTCCAACCACCCCACCACCTGTTCCCTTGACCCCTT
Source organism: Xyrauchen texanus (assembly GCF_025860055.1). Lineage (NCBI taxonomy): Eukaryota > Metazoa > Chordata > Actinopteri > Cypriniformes > Catostomidae > Xyrauchen > Xyrauchen texanus. The sequence continues at coordinate 5,359,849 of NC_068306.1, read as the reverse complement.
TCCATCACACCTTCTCCAGGCCATCTCTCCGTCCATCCTACAGGCACTTACACACATAATTAGCAAATCTCTATTGATAGGCACTTTCCCCACTACATTAAAGCAGGCTCGAGTAACCCCACTGCTGAAGAAACCTGCACTTAACCCCACACATATAGAACACTACAGACCAGTCTCTCTAATCCCATTCATGGCGAAAACACTTGAAAGGGCAGTTTTCAATCAGATCTCCACCTATCTCTCACAGAACAAGCTGCTGGATGACATCAGTCAGGCTTCAGAAGTGGACACTCCACTGAGACTGTCCTGCTCTCTGTCACAGAGTCGCTGAGACAGGCGAAATCTGAATCCAGATCATCCGTTCTGATTCTGCTGGACCTTTCTGCAGCCTTTGACACAGTCAATCATCAGATCCTACTCTCCACCCACTCTAAACTGGGCATCACAGGAACTGTGCTTGACTGGTTGACCTCCTATCTCTCAGAAAGTCCCTTTGAGGTAGCTTGGAGAGGTGAGGTATCCAAGTCACATCAGTTACTTACTGGGGTACCTCAGGGATCAGTGCTTGGGCCACTTCTCTTCTCCATATACACAACATTATTAGGACCCATCATCCAGTCACATGGTTTCTCTTACCACTGCTACGCTGATGACACGTAACTGTACTTGTCTTTTCAGCCCAACGACACCACAGTGACTGCTCGAATCGCTGCCTGTCTGGCAGACATCTCGGCCTGGATAAAGGAACACCACCTGCAACTCATACTGTTGAAGACTGAGCTCCTCGTCTTTCCAGCCAATCCTGCTGTTGAGCACAACATCACAATGCAGCTGGGATCAACTACAGTATCGCCTTCCAAAACGGTCAGAAATCTAGGTGTAACCATCGATAACAAGCTCAATTTCACAGACCACACGATCATGTAGATTTACACTCTACAATATCAGTAAGATAAGACCCTTCCTCTCTGTACATGCCACACAACTGCTCGTTCAGTCACTTGTCATCTCTAGACTGGACTACTGTAACGCTCTCATTGCAGAACTCCCTGTATGTGCTATTAGACCTCTGCAAATGATCCAGAATTTTACATTTTACATTTTATGCATTTGGCAGACGCTTTTATCCAAAGCGACTTACAGTGCACTTATTACAGGGACAATCCCCCCGGAGCAACCTGGAGTTAAGTGCCTTGCTCAAGGACACAATGGTGGTGGCTGTGGGGCTCGAACCAGCATCCTTCTGATTACCAGATTACCAGTTATGTGCTTAGACCACTACACCACCACCACTCCGTAGAATGCAGCAGCACGTCTGGTCTTTAATGAACCTAAGAGAGCACATGTTACACCCCTCCTCATCTCTCTCCACTGGCTGCCGGTTGATGCACGTATTAAATTCAAGGCCCTGATGCTGTCATACAAAACAGTCACTGGGTCTGCTCCAGCATACCTAAAATCATCTATGCAGATCTACACTCCTCCCAGAAGCCTGCGGTCAGCTAAGGAACGTTGCCTTCTTGTACCAACACAAAGAGGATCCAAAATACTTTCCCGGACTCTGTTTCATCATACCATGTTGGTGGAATGTCCCAACTCAATCCGTGAAGCTGACTCACTCTCTGTCTTCAAAAAACGGCTAAAAAAACCTCTTTTCCAAGAGCACTTAACCAGTCACTATAAAAAACAGGCACTTACCTCTGTTTTGAATGCTATTCTGATGCTAGTAATTCTTTGTAGTATGGCACTTTTCGTACAAATGTCTCCTTAAGATGATTCACTTATGTTTTCCACTTTTGCAAGTCGCTTTGGATAAAAGCGTCTGCCAAATGAATTAATGTAAAATGTAAATGTTCTAAACTCAATGCTCATAAATTGTATGTTTTGCTTACTGCACATTTCATGAATTTAGAGCTGTGGTGGTGTAGTGGTCTAAGCGCATAACTGGTAATTTGGTAATCAGAAGGACGCTGGTTCGAGCCCCACAGCCACCACCATTCTGTCCTTAAGCAAGGCACTTAACTCCAGGTTGCTCCGGGGGGGATTGTCCCTGTAATAAGTGCATTTTAAGTCACTTTGGATAAAAGCGTCTGCCAAATGCATAAATGTAAATTTATAGTGGATATTGTCTACACAGTCTGAATATACAGAGTTGATTTGACAGTGAGTTCTAAAGATCAGATTTGACAAACAAGTGTTTAAAGCAGTGCACACTGTTCCCAACAAACAACAACGCAAATAATGGAGCTGATATTGGAAGTGTTCATTTGTTGTGATGCAGTTTAGATCCTGTTAGTGAGCTGCTGCACTTCTGTCAGGTTCAATACTGTTAGCATGAGACTTTATATGCCAGTTTATCATTGTAGTAGCATCAGTTTCAGATTCATCCACCGTTATAAAACAACAAAAATAATGAACATGCCATGGAAGTCAAGTCATGTTTATTTGTATAGCGCTTTCACAACACACATCGTTTCAAAGCAGCTTTACAGGAAATCATGCATAAACATTTATTATTAATGAAACTGTCATATCTATAATGTCTCAGAGTGATCATTGTGTAGTTTGATTAAATATGATTGTGAATTGTGTATATGTAATGAAATAATAATTGTATTAATAACCCCAGTGAGAAGCTGAAGGCGACTGAAGGAACACAAATCTCCATAAGATGTTGATTAATGGAGAATGTCTTACAGTTGGAGTTGGCATCAGTTCCTCCTCTGAATCGTAATAGACTGAAGTGAGGTCTGGCTGGCACAGGCTACAGTTAGTCTTCATCACTCAGAGAAATGTAGCAGTGGAGTCTGACACCAAACAGGAATGCAGCTGGATCTTGCCGGCAATATTTCTGAGGTGGAAGAATGCAGTTCTACAAACATTGATAATTAGATTTTCAAAGGACAGATTGGTATAAAATATAACACCCAAGTTCTTCACTGTAGCAGACGGTGTAACAGTACATCCATCGAGAGTTGAGTTATATTTTAGTGGCTTATTTTGAATCATTAGTACCTCTGTTTTGTTGGAATTGAGTTGAAGGACATTTCTGTCCATCCAATCTTTGTTTTCATTGATACATTCTGCTAATTTGGAGACTTGTGAATTTTCGTTGGGTTTAGAAGAAATATAAAGTTGTGTATCGTCGGCATAACAGTGGAAACTTATTCCATGATTCCTGTCAGAGGACTTCTTGTCTTTCTGAACAATGTGCATCAGCAGTCAAAAGCCTTGTGAGGGTTCTAGATCATTTAAAAGTGCCACATACAGTTAATTATCCTAGTCAATACTGGTTTTCCAGCCCGATGGACTTCTGCAAAAGCATATTCACAAAGGCTACAGCTGTTCAGTAATTATGCATTTAAAAAAAAATCCCAACAATCTTCCCAGACATTAAGTTTGCCATCAGGGTATCATCTCTGGAACATGATGCAGGTTCATGCAGTATGTTAGTCTCAAGTCACCACTTTCAGTGAATCTTTTTCCATACAGTGAATGAGAGTGTTGATTCTGGACCCTTAGAAAGGACAAGAATTTCATATCAGTGTGAATACAAACTCTGTGATGGTGTCATGAAGTTTCAGGCTGGACATGATAAAGCAGTGTCAATTCAGAAAGGGTCAAATTGACCCATAAGACGACGGAGGGTTAATAGTAAGGGTGTAAAATACCATTCAGTTACACAAAGAGGATTTCCTTCTAGAAGAGCCGGTTAGAACTGGAGGAATTTTATGTGTAAATCATGAACAAAGTTGCATCTGTATTCATTAAACCAAAATAGGTTTGGATAGTGGTTACGTGCCTCAATACTAAACCTAAAGTTTTAAAAGGGACAGATGATAAAGTTGAATGAAAGTGCAAGTTGAATGCCCACCACAAACACCTGTGCCACAAGTTTAATTTACCAGAAGCAAGAGGAACACAAGCTATGAGCAAATCATGGTTTATTAAACACATCAAGAATCTACAGATCAGTTGCAGAATGTGTCCTGCCTCATACTACTGACATCACTGGGTAAAGATGCACCAGAAGAGGGCTCTTAAGCATCCTGTCCAAAGAGTTATACTGAACACTCATGGCTGAAGAGCTGGTCAATAGAATCAGATCCTACAAGGAAAGCCCTGCCTCAAACCACCACTGACAGATCCTGTAGAATTGGTCTGGGTTAAGTCAACATAACCAGGCCTTCAAAGCTCTGCCTTCAGGAGCATCATGGACCAAGGTGGCATTGTTTTCAGAAGCATACTGGTTCAAGGTAGTGTTGCCATCAGGAGCATCATGGACCAAGGTGGCATTGTTTTCAGAAGCATACTGGTTCAAGGTAGCGTTGCCATCAGGAGCATCAAGGACCAAGGTGGCATTGTTTTCAGAAGCATACTGGTTCAAGGTAGCGTTGCCATCAGGAGCATCATGGACCAAGGTGGCATTGTTTTCAGAAGCATACTGGTTCAAGGTAGCGTTGCCATCAGGAGCATCATGGACCAAGGTGGCATTGTTTTCAGAAGCATACTGGTTCAAGGTAGCGTTGCCCTCAGGAGCATCATGGACCAAGGTAGCATTGTTTTCAGAAGCATACTGGTTCAAGGTAGCGTTGCCATCAGGAGCATCATGGACCAAGGTAGCATTGCCCTGGGTCCAGGTGCCATTGGCAGATGAATCAGGAGCTTAAGTCACATTACAATGAGAAGTTACAATAGTGCAGTGCAATCTTTAACCTGCCTAACTAACTGTAGGGGAAAATGAAACCCAGCACATCAGATGGAAGGAAGAAATACACACCTTTATCTTCTCTGACAACTCGCCTAACAGCACTCCAGGATGAGTCAATAGAAGAACCATGTTCAACTGAAGAACCAAGAGCTGAGAAAACACAGAAGCTTGTAAACACAAATGTGGCATAACAGAATCAGTTTCAATATTACTCCCTGATAGCACACATTAAATCACCCAGATGTCCATTTGATGTGCACGTTTACATCTGGAGAGGTTTGGGTTTACATGGTTTGCTCATCTGCAATACACTTCCTCTTGGAAGTCAAAAGACTCCGATGTCTTGTACACATTTGTGATTTAAATGCAGAACAGCTCTTCACATGTTTAGTAGAACACAATGAGATCTGGTACTGCTTCAGACACAAAAATAAACTCACCATTCCACAGCAACTGATGACAAAGAGCCAGATAAGTTTTGTTCTTCATGACCTATGATAGCGAAGGATTGAAGTTGCACATGAGGAAAATTATTAGACACTGTCTTCTGAGGTGCTATGACAGATGATTGCATAATTCCATAATTTTATTTCTGATTATTTCAATTTTATCTGTAAAGAAATTCATGAGCAGAGATTTAAAGTGGCGAAACCAACTGTTAAACTTTTTAGGAAATGGTCCCCACAAGCTATAGACACTTTACAGGACTGTTTTGACTCCACGGTATGGAGCAATTTTTGGTCTGATGGTCAGGATATTAACATCTTTACTGATACCGTCACATCCTATATTCAATTCTGTGAGGGTGTTTGTATTCCTACAAGAGCTGTTTATGTCTTTAATAACATTAAGCCCTGGTTTAATAATGAAGTGCGAGTTCTATGTAAGGCAAAACAGGCTGCTTTTAAGAGTGGTGATATGGGTCAATACAAATTACTGAAATATGAATTCCAGCGAGCTGTGTTAAAATCCAAGGCTTCCTATAAAGCTAAGCTTGAAAACAAATTACATGCAAATGACATCAAAGGTGTTTGGTGTGGGCTGCAGGACATTACTGATTATAAGATCAAACACCATGTTCCTGTCAGTGACCCCTCTCTTCCTGGGAGGCTAAATGATTTCTACTGTCGTTTTGACAGTGGAAGTCACTTGCCCCTACCCTGCTATAGAGAGCAGGGGGACTCTCCACCCACTATCTCTGAGCATGATGTTAGGATCTTGCTCTGTCAGCAGAACATCAGGAAGGCGGTGGGGCCTAACGGCGTAATGACTGCTACTTTAAGACTCTGTGCTGATCAATTAACATCTGTCCTCACTTTTATCTTTAACTGGTCTCTTCAAATTGGTATTGTGCCTGCTTGTTTTAAATCCGCTGTGATCATCCCAGTGCCAAAGAAGGATAAAATTTCTTGTCTTAATGATTATAGGCCTGTGGCTTTAACTTCTGTTATTATGAAAGTGTTTGAGCGCCTGATATGTAAACACCTGTCCAGTATTTCAATTGATCCCCACCAATTTTCTTATAGAGCAAATAGGAGTGTTGATGACGCAGTTTCACTATGTTTGCACTCTATTCTTCAACATCTGGAGTTCAAATCTACATATGCACATGTCCTCTTTGTGGACTTTAGTTCTGCGTTCAACACCATCGTTCCTGTGATTCTGATTAACACTTTACAGGAGCTAGGTGTTAGAACATCACTTTGCAAATGGATTTTAAATTTTTTATGTGCTAGGAAGCAGGTGGTTAAAATGGGTGATTACGTCTCGCAGTCAAAATTTCTGAACATTGGCGTCCCACAGGGCTGTGTCCTATCTCCACTTCTGTTCTCTTTATACACACAATTCTGTCAATCACACAGTAGTTCAGTTTTGTTATTCAAGTTTGCTGACGACACTTCTGTAGTTGGTCTTATTACTAATGGAGATGAGTCTGAATACTGCAGAGAAGTGGAGGGGCTGGTGAAATGGTGCGAAAGTTTTAACTTGTCACTTAACATCTTAAAAACAAAGGAACTGGTAGTGAATTTTAGAAAGACCTCTAGTCTCCTCCCTATGCTCTGCATAAATGGGGTGGAGGTTGAGAGGGCCACTTCCTTCCAGTTCCTTGGGACTACAATCCAGGAATCCCTATCATGGGAACTTAACACTAATATTAAGATCAGTAAAGCACATCAACGACTCCACTTCTTGCGGCAGCTCAAAAAGTTTGGTGTCAGCCGAGTTGCCATGACCCACTTTTAAGGGTCAACTATTGAAAGCGTCCTCACTTTTTCCATGCTTGTCTGGTTCGGTCATACAACAGCTCAGGACAAAACTAGGATGGAAAATGTAGTACGCAGGGCTTCAAAAATCATAGGCTCCCTTCACTATCTTCACTCTTCTCCACTAGAATAATCAGAAAGGCTAAAAGCATCATAGCGGACCACTTTCACCCTGCTCACCATCTCTTCAATCTCCTCCCATCAGGAAGAAGATATAGGAGCATTAAGACTTCCACATCACGCTTCAGAGATAGCACCTTCCCTCTGGCTATTAGACATCTGAATTTGCACTGACTGCTAGCAGCACCTTTCTGGGCCGTAGGGTTTTTATCTTTTTTTTTTTTTTTTTACGTCTGCAGGGTTCTGCTCTAATGTCTTATTGTTGTTGGGGACTGTTAGTGTACTTTTGATGTCTGTCTTTAGGTCATTTTTGTCTGAGAGTTGTACCAAGACAAATTCCTATCAACTTGTTGACATGGCAATAAATTATTATTATTATTATTATGAAGTCATTACTCTTGAGCTGTGACGTAATATCTGGATCTGTTGATCCAGATATTATTCCTAACCAATTTAGCCACAGTACTGAATAAACATCTAGGATTGTTGTGGTTATTTTCTATGAGTTTACTAAAATATGCTGACCTGGCAGCTTTTAGTGCCTGTCTGTAGCTACAGACACTATCCTTCCATGCACTACGAAATACTTCTAATTTTGTATTTTTCCACATGCGCTCCATTTTCCGAGCAGCTCTCTTGAGAGCATGAGTGTCATCATTGTACCATGGTGCAGGGCTTATTTCTTTCATTTTCTTTAATCGAAGTGGGGCGACAATATCAAGAGTGCTAGAGAATATCGATAAATGCTAATCACAATGTGTCATTATCATTATCTATGTGAATGTTGAAGTCATCAACAATTAAGGCTCTATCTACAGTAACTACAAGATATGATAAATGAGCAAATTCACCAATGAAATCAGAATAAGGCCCGGGTGATCTATACACTGTAGCAAGGACAAAAGACGACAGAGATTTTTATTTATATCTGACGGTGTCAAATTAAGCATTATTAGTTCAAAAGACTTACATTTATATCCTGTCCTCTGAGTAACACCAAAAACTTCACTGTAAATTGTAGCAACACCTCCTCCTCGACCCTTCAGATGAGGCTCATGTTTATAACAATAACCTGGGGGAGTAGATTCATTTAAACTAATATATTCATCCGGTTTAAGCCAGGTTTCAGTCAAACAGAGCGCATCCAATCTATGATCTGTAATCATTTCATTTACAATTAGTGCTTTGGTAGAAAGAGATCTAATGTTTAGTAGCCCTATTTTTATATGATGTACATTTTTAATTTGTTTGTTTTGTTCACGTTTGACCTTAATCAAATTTTTTCTAAATGATTTAGTGAGGGTTTTGTGTTTGGTAGTTCGGGGAACAGACACAGTCTCTATGAGATATCTAGGTGATACAGTCTCTATGTGTTGTAGTTTATGTGACCTGTGTGATGTCTCAAGGCAGCTAGCAGACGCTCAGATTAACCAGTTTGTCTGCTTCCTGACCTGGGCCCCAGTTAGTCAAATGCTATCATTATTAAGACTCTGTCTCTGTCTCTGGTGGGGCATGTGATGTGTTGTTTGTATTTTGGCAGTTCACAGGTGAGGTTAGCTTTATTAAAATCTCCCAGAATAACGATAAGCGAGTCCGTGTTGATAAAGCTTCACAAGTGTGCTAGCTCTCTTCCCTCGCGTGCGTCTTTTGGATCACTCATAGAGCTCCGCTGCGCCTCCCAACTAATATGTCTAATAAAACGTCTGAATAATCAAAGACCGGCAAAAATTTATCAGGTATTCTCTGCCGAATATTCAGCAGTTCATCCCTGGTGAAACGGATTGGGAAAGAGTGACAAAAAACATGACAAATAAACAAAAGTAACAAAAACTTTGGGATCTGGGTATCTCCGTGAGTATTGGCGCTGACTATCACACCTGGAGTCATGAGTTTGAATCCAGGGCGTGCTGGGTGACTCCAGTCAGGTCTCCTTAGCAACCAAATTGGCCCGGTTGCTAGGGAGGGTAGAGTCACATGGGGTAACCTCCTCGTGGTCATTATAATGTGGTTCTCGCTCTCGGTGGAGCGTGTGGTGAGTTGTGTGTGGATGCCGTGGAGAATAGCGCGAAGGCTTCACAGTCGCTACGTCTCCACGGAAACACGCTCAACTAGCGTGTTAGCGTGTTTATTTGAGGCGAGTCACTACGCCACCACGAGGACTTAGAGTGCGTTGGGAATTGGGCATTCAAAATTAGGGAGAAAAGGGGAGAAAAAAAAACGAAGCAGCCATCCGTGGCGCCATCTCATTCAATTTATTAATCATATTAACTATACACACACAGGTTCCCCAGTTTGCCAGTGTGTTTCATACTTTCATGAATGTTTTCATGTGACAGTTGACTGTGTGTTGTGTTACTTATTTACAATAGTGTGTTATTTAATAAAGTGATCCCTATAAAGTGTGTTTGTCAACACTGATGTTATTTTGTACACTGTAAGGGGTGTGTGTCCCTGTTCCTGTTGCTACATTGGGACAGAGAGAGAGTACAACACACACACACACACACACACACACACACACACACACTCACACACACACAATGTTCACAGATATGTGAGGTCAGAAAACAGGAAATCTAAACAATAGACTAGTAAAGCCCAATCCATGTGTGTGTGTGTGTTAGAGAGAGAGAGTGTGTGACTGTGTGTGTTTTGTGTGTGTGTGTGTGTGTGTGTGTGTGTGTGTGTGTGTGTGTGTGTGTGTGTGTGTGTGAGAGAGAGAGGAAGTGAGCATTGTTCCAGCAGTGAGAGAATGAGGAGGAAAACACAGATCCTGTGAAAGTCCAGAAGAGTTTCAGAGGGAAAACACACACACACTCTCACACACACTAACACACGCACTCACGCACACACACACACACATATACACACATGTTGGTCTACCTATCATTATGAGGACTTTCCATAGACATAATGGTTTTTATACTGTACAAACTATAGATTCTATCCTCTAAACCTAACCCTACCCCTAAACCTAACCCTCACAGAAAACCTTCTGCATTTTTACATTTTCAAAAAACATAATTTAGTATGATTTTTAAGCGATTTGAATTATGGGGACACTAGAAATGTCCTCATAAATCACATTTATAGCATAATACCCTTGTAATTACTAATTTGTAACTTACAAAATTGTCCTCGTAAATCACAAAAACACGCACACTCTCTCTCTCTCTCACACACACACACTCATACACACATGCACACACACACACACATGCACACACATACCAGCAGAGAGAGAGACAGAGAGAGTGCTGAAGATGAGCCGGTAAGTGTTTCATTACTGTCTGTCTGCTGTTATTCATTGCTTATAAGAGTCTTAATGAGACTTTCATTTAATTATACACACACAACAGTCTGTTAGAGGGAGATTTGAGGAATGAGGTCAACACATTTTAATCCGGTCTTCATATAGAAAAACAAACATTAATCTGTCAAATCACATCTGCTCAAAAACGGACACAATGTGAAAACAATCACAAAAACAAAGACAGGTTTTAGAGAGGTCGTGGTGTACTCCAAATCACACACTGTCTCATTTTACATTCGTATCGTACTGACAAAGCATTGTACGTGTTTCATATAACATTATTTTATTAACACTTTACTTGAGAGGTCAATCTGAGAAACAGCTGTCTTTATATCTATCTGTCTGTCTGTCTATCTGTCTGTCTGTCTGTCTGTCTACTATCTGTCTGTCTGTCTACTATCTGTCTGTCTGTCTGACTGTCTGTCTGTCTACTATCTATCTGTCTGTCTGTCTACTATCTGTCTGTCTGTCTTTATATCTATCTGTCTGCCTGTCTACTATCTATCTGTCTGTCTGTCTACTATCTGTCTGTCTGTCTGTCTGTCTATCTGTCTGTCTGTCTGTCTACTATCTGTCTGTCTGTCTATCTGTCTGTCTGTCTACTATCTGTCTGTCTGTCTGTCTACTATCTGTCTGTCTACTATCTATCTGTCTGTCTGTCTGTCTACTGTCTGTCCATCTGACTGTCTGTCTGTCGGTCTGTCTGTCTATCTGTCTGTCTGTCCATCTTTATATCTATCTGTCTGTCTGTCTGTCTATCTGTCTGTTTCTCTATCTGTCTGTCTGTCTACTATATATCTGTCTGTCTGTCTGTCTACTATCTGTCTGTCCATCTGTCTGTCTGTCTGTTTGTCGGTCTGTCTGTCTATCTATCTGTCTGTCTGTCTTTATATCTAGCTGTCTGACTGTCCATCTTTATATCTATATGTCTGTCTGTCTATCTATCTATTTGTCTGTCTGTCCATCTGTCTGTCTGTCTTTATATCTATCTGTCTGTCTGTCCATCTTTATATCTATCTGTCTGTCTGTCTATCTGTCTACTATCTGTCTGTCTGTCTGTCTGTCTACTATCTGTCTGTCCATCTGTCTGTCTGTCTGTCAGTCTGTCTGTCTATCTATCTGTCTGTCTGTCTTTATATCTATCTGTCTGACTGTCCATCTTTATATCTATCTGTCTGTCTGTCTGTCTATCTATCTATTTGTCTCTCTGTCTGTCCATCTGTCTGTCTGTCTATCTGTCTGTCCATCTGTCTGTCTGTCTATCTATCTGTCTGTCTGTCTGTCTGTCTGTCTGTCTGTCTGTCTGTCTGTCTATCTATCTATCTATCTATCTATCTATCTATCTATCTATCTATCTATATGTCTGTCTGTCTGCCTGTCTATCTATCTATCTATCTATCTGTCTGTCCATCTATCTGTCTGTCCATCTATCTGTCTGTCCGTCTATCTATCTATCTATCTATCTATCTATCTATCTATCTATCTATCTATCTATCTATCTATCTATCTATCTATCTATCTATCTATCTATCTATATGTCTGTCTGTCTGCCTGTCTATCTATCTATCTATCTATCTATCTATCTATCTATCTATCTATCTATCTATCTATCTATCTATCTATCTATATGTCTGTCTGTCTGCCTGTCTATCTATCTATCTATCTATCTGTCTGTCCATCTATCTGTCTGTCCGTCTATCTATCTGTCTGTCTGTATTAACAGACATTTTAATCACATAAATATTTTTTCAGTAGCTGAAGGTGAATAAATTATGTAACACAAATATTTCACATGTTTTCGTCTGTTGTAATAAATGATCATCATGGCAGGTTATGAAATGATTATTAAGTAATGTGACGTGTTACTATAGGCTGCGCGCGCGTCATCCGAAATGTAAACAATAAAAACAATCAAAAGCCGTGGGTTATTAAAGTCTCTTATGGCCTGTCGCATTTATATTATTCAAATAAAGTGTCTCTTATGGTCCGACAGTTTATATATATTATATATTTATTATATATTCATGAAATAAAGTCTGATAAAGCGCCGGCACTTAGTGCGCGTTCCCGTTACATGCGCACTCGCGCCCGCGGGATTCATTGTTCTCCGGTAACGGGACAAAGATGTTCTGACAGCGGCGGAGGGGCGGATATTGACGGGCGGTGATGATGATGATGATGATGATGATGATGAAGATGATCGTGATGCAAGTGTGAAAGTGACTTTATGCGCAGGTGGGTTTTATTCACTGTCACCGGTGATGAATCTGTTCTTTGTTTGGTTTGTGAAATCATCTCTTAAAATGAATGTTTGTGTATGTTTATATCCATGATGTCATTGCCATGAAATCCTCTGACATTACGTCAGTAAATGATCATACATCAGTTGTGATGGTCTTCTGTCGGTTTTGTGTTTTTTTCGACCGGATGTGCTCCTGATCGATTCAGATGTATTCTTGAATATGTTTTTCTGTTATAAAGATCATGTAGCCTATGTTTATTGTTTATTGTGAAATCTCATTATACCGGTGCCGGCATTAGGGCGCGCGCATCAGGAAAGCGCGTTCACTGAAACAATAACAGCGATTTATCTTCATGCCAAAGATCAATTTACAGGAACGGGTTACATGTACAATCCTGCAATGAATTACCGGCACATTTCTGTCCGTTATGGGATCATATGATGTGTTTATACAGGAACGGTTTCTATTTCCGTCTCAGATCGATATGATTGAACCGTGACGGCTCGCAGCACATGTTCTGCTGTAGGTTTAGTGTCGGGTCGGTTCGGTTCGGTTTGTATCGAGCTCTTTTGTGCCTCTCGTGCCCTACTTTACCCTGCACGAGCTGCGCGTGCCCGAGTGCGCGTGCGCGCGCTGACTGAGATCATCCGGACAAAAGACCTGCAATATCTCCTATGAGATTAATTAAAGATCAAAAATTGACGTGATGATAATCTATTCTGATCGTTTAGGAATGTGAGAACTTTAAAGAATTAGTGTCTGTTTAATCAGTGAGCCATTAAAAGTGAATGCTTGAAAAAACATGATCAGAACCAGTGTTGCGTGACTTACTCTTAAAGAGTAATTCATTTCTAACTACTAATTACATCTTCTACAGTGTAATTAGATTGCTAATTACTCTGTCTGAAAAGTAATTGCATTACTTGTTACTAATTACTTTTTAAACCCCCGATCAACCTCGCCCAGAAGGGTAGACATGATACTGTTCCTTTAATTCTGTCAAATAAATCAGATAAAATCACACACATTATTCATGAACTGGCCAAAGAATTTAAAGGGGCGGCGTTAAATGAAAAAAAAAATTTATATTTTAAATATACTATTATTGTTCTATAATCTATACAGTATTTAGCAGAATTACATCAGAAGTAACTGTAATTCAATTACTGAAAAGTAAGAGTAATGCCTTACATTATGTGTGTGTGTGTGTAGGTGCTGAGTGTGAGTGTGTGTGTTAGGGGACAGCATGGCTCCCCGACCGTCATCAGGAGAGTTATGGGGGCTTCACCTGATGCCTCCTCGTATCCTGGTGGACTGCTGTCTGCCCAACGGCATCCTGGTCAGTCTGGAGTGTTTGAGAGAAGCTCCACTGACCAGCATTAAACAACAACTGTTCAGTGAGGCCCGGAAATACCCCCTCTACCACCTGCTACAGGTACAGTAACTACCGCTCTAAACACACCTTCTATCACCTGCTGCAGGTAAACGCCCCTCTGTAAATACCCCTTCTGATTGGTCGACAGGAGGAGTCGTGTTACATCTTCGTGGGCGTCACACAGGAAGCAGAGAGGGAGGAGTTCTACGATGAAACACGACGGCTGTGCGACCTTCGACTCTTTCACCCCATCCTAAAGGTCATCGAGCCACTGGGCAACCGAGAAGAAAAGATACTCAACAGAGAGATCGGTCAGTGTGTGTGTGTTGGGTGTGTGGGTCTGTAGTCATTAAAATGGGCAGCATGTGCTCATTTACACAGATATGCAAACATGTGTGTGTTCAGGTTTTGCCATTGGAATGCCCATCTGTGAATTTGAGCTGGTGAAGGATCCGGAAGTTCAGGAGTTCCGCCGGAACATTCTGAGCGTGTGCAGAGAGGCGGTGGAGGAGCGCGAGGGTGGCGGTGCGCACACACAAGCTCTGTACGTGTACCCGCCTAACGTAGAGTCATCACCTGACCTGCCGCAACACATCTACAGCAAACTCGACAAAGGTGTGTTTGTCGTCCTGTTACATCCGCTTTACGGGTTACAGGTATATATATCTACAATCATTTAAAAGCAGAGTTCTGATTAGGGCTGTCAATTTCACACGTTCATTTAGTGCGATGAATTAAATGAAAAATACCACGGTAAATGTAAATTCTGTAATGAGGAATGTCCCATGCAAGCGTTCGACAGTAGGGGGCAGTCAGCGCGACTCCAGCTGTACATGCAACTCACCCTCATCAAACCAACAGGCAGCACAACCTTCCACAGACACACTTCTGTGCTTAAAAACATCTGAACGGGGAATCTGTGTATCTCAGCGAGTATTGACGCTGACTATCACACCTGGAGTCATGAGTGTGAATTCAGGGCGTGCAGAGTGACTCCAGTCAGGTCTCCTTAGCAATCAAATTGGTCCGGTTGCTAGGGAGGGTAGAGTCACATGGGGTAACCAAATTGGCCCGGTTGCTAGGGAGGGAGGAGTCACATGGGGTAACCAAATTGGCCCGGTTGCTAGGGAGGGTAGAGTCACATGGGGTAACCTCCTCGTGGTCGCTATAATGTGGTTCTCGCTCTCGGTGGGGCGTGTGGTGAGTTGTGTGTGGATGCCGCGGAGAATAGTGTGTAGCCTCCACACACGCTACGTCTCCACGGTAACATGCTCAACGAGTCATGTGATAAGATGTGTGGATTGACGGACATAGACACGGAGGCAACTGAGATCATCCACCACCTGGATTGAGGCGAGAAACCGCGCCACCACGGGAACCTACTAAGTAGTGGGAATTGGGCGTTCCAGAATGGGAGAAAAGAGTAAAAAAACAGCTGATGGAGCACAACAGAATTTGTGCTGCTTCACTGCTAGACTAGGACATTAAAATGTGTGTGCTGAGATCACTTTCTGTGATAATCAACAGCACGCGCAGATACACTACACAGACATTCAGCGCATCAAGTTTCATCCGTCTCTCTCTGTCTCCCCGCAGGTCGTTTGATCGTGACCATCTGGGTGATTGTGTCTCCGTCAAACTCAAAGCAAAAGTACACACTAAAGATCGCTCACGATTCTCTCCCGGAGCAGCTGATCGCTGAAGCCATCCGTAAGAAA
>NC_068306.1:5324105-5339105 GCF_025860055.1 Xyrauchen texanus | reverse complement strand
CACTAGTCTAATGTTTTTGTAAACATCAAACACAGGTGTCGCGAGCACCGGTTCAACGTGAAGTGGAGCTTCAACAGTTTGTGCATTCAGCTCTAACTCAAGTTTCCTCAGCTGAAACGATCTTTCTTCCCTTTCCTTCTCAAACTGTAACTCCAGCTTACGTAGTTCTAAATTCTGTTGTAACATCTTTATTTCAAAATCATTTTCTAGCTCTTTCTCCTTCAGTGCACACGCGTCACGCTGGGCGCGAAGTTTATACGCATCAACACACAACTGCTTCTCTAGCAAAGACATTTCCCCAAACTTTGCATTTAAACTGTCCGTGTCAGAAGGAGGAGAGACTACAGTCTCTTCAGAATGAATAAGTTGAGACCTTACCTCTAAAATACCCCGCTCGGAAAGTGCGCTTTTCACAGTTTCCATCAGAGTTTCCTTACGTCTCTTATCACTACTGGTTACCTCCACATCAAAGTGTTCGGCAATCTGCAACAGCCCATTTCTCCATTAAGATTTCCAAAGGAAATATGAAGAAATCTTCAATTACTGACAACATTTCTGCAAACGAAAACAAACAGAGCAAACACAACAGCAGTACAGACACGCGTGAGACGCTGTTAAACTAGAGCTTAGAAAATACAAATCCCGTTGGCCACTTCGCCAGGAATCGTCACATACACGCTCCGGGTGCGAACCCCACCTTAGTTAATAGATAAACAAAGACTTACCACAAGTCATTCCTGAAATTACCTATTTATTCGGCAGGTATCTCAAACAACAGATACGGAGAATATAACACAGTGTCACCTTAAATGAAAAATGAGATTCCAGTTCGTACCTATAATCAGAACTAACTAAACCTTCCTGCTCTTCAAAGGTGTACCGGACTCGGGGCGGCATTAAACGCTGAACTCGAGGACAAGCATGAAGCGTACCCCCGACAGAGATTTAAAACCTCCATCCAGAATAACCTTCAAAAATAAGAAAGGCAAAATAACAAAAAAAATAACAAATAGTGCCACGATGGAAGGATTTTAAATCCATCTGAGACACACTAACTCACTGAAATCTCCTCATTTACAGGTAAACACGCTGTAAACATTATGCATTTACTTACTCATGTGGGATCCCGGACGAGCCCCTAATTTTTATGTCACGACTGGCTCGTTACAAGCCGCAACATAAAAAGGGGAGTCTGACAACAGGTCTTAGTAAACTCAAAAGAGAATTGTTTTATTGTCAGTAAGCATAAACCACCACAACCGTGGATGGTAACATGGGTCTAGGGTTAACAAAGGGAAAACATAGCATTAGCAAATAATATAACTATCACAAAACTTTACGCTACACGGTAAGAAAAGCATGAGGATAAATCGAAGCGGTCTCACTGGGCCAGCCACTCCTAAGACATGGAGCTATCCCAATGAGCACTTGAGCAAATAACACACAGCATTTTATATCTCTACTAATTATCAATTAGTATGGGTAGAACCAATTAAATCACACGACTCAGGGACGTCACACTACTCGAGCTGAACCTGGAATATTCCTGTGACTACTCGAGCTGAACCTGGAATATTCCTGTATCTACTCGAGCATAACCTGGAATATTCCTGTAACTACTCGAGCTGTACCTGGAATATTCCTGTAACTACTCGAGCTGAGCCTGGAATATTCCTGTGACTACTCGAGCTGAGCCTGGAATATTCCTGTAACTACTCGAGCTGTACATGGAATATTCCTGTAACTACTCGAGCTGAACCTGGAATATTCCTGTAACTACTCAAGCTGAACCTGGAATATTCCTGTAACTACTCGAGCTGAACCTGGAATATTCCTGTAACTACTCAAGCTTTACCTGGTATATTCATGTAACTACTCGAGCTGAGCCTGGAATATTCCTGTGACTACTCGAGCTGAGCCTGGATTATTCCTGTAACTACTCGAGCTGAACCTGGAATATTCCTGTGACTACTCGAGCTGAGCCTGGAATATTCCTGTGACTACTCGAGCTGAGCCTGGAATATTCCTGTGACTACTCGAGCTGAACCTGGAATATTCCTGTGACTACTCGAGCTGAACCTGGAATATTCCTGTGACTACTCGAGCTGAACCTTGAATATTCCTGTACCTACTCGAGCTTAACCTGGAATATTCCTGTGACTACTCGAGCTGAACCTGGAATATTCCTGTAACTACTCGAGCTGTACCTGGAATATTCCTGTAACTACTCGAGCTGAACCTGGAATATTCCTGTAACTTCTCTGTACTAACATCAAAGCAGCATGTGAATTCTCTGCCTCTGCTTTTGATTTCCCTCTTAAATATGTTGTGAAATGAGAGGTGTCAGTGTGCAAACAACACCTAAAAACACAACGTGCTGGTTTGTTTGTCTTTTAAGGTGGTAAAGTAACACTTAATTGTTTAATTTTGTGTAGGAGCACTGTCCACTGGCATGGGGAAACATCAATCTGTTTGATTTTAAAGACACTCTGGTGAGTGGTAAAGTGGCTCTGGGTTTGTGGCCGGTTCCTCATGGACTGGAGGATCTTCTCAACCCGATCGGAGTGTCGGGATCAAACCCAAACAAGGTTAGTGAGCACTACATTGACGCCGCATCCCTACAGTGAATACATTAAACTATATAAACACTCTGTTCTGTGTGTGTGCAGGAGACGCCATGTGTTGAACTCGAGTTTCCCTGGTTTAATCAGACAGTCGTGTTTCCTGATGAACAACAGATCGAGGAACATGCCAACTGGAGCATCTCACGAGAGCTGGGATACAGCTACTGTCTGGGACTGGTAAGTAAAACCTGAGTGTAACCCTCACATACTGACACACTTACCATGAGAATGTTCCATGAATGATGCTGAATATTTCTGTCCAATCAGAGCAGTCGTCTGGCGTGTGACAGCAGCATATCTCAGTCAGATGCGGAGCAGCTGCGCGCACTGTGCAGTCGAGACCCGCTGTATGAACTCTCCGAACAAGAGAAGGACTTCCTGTGGAGACACCGGTACACACGCACACACTTTGCTATTACAGATGTAATGATACAGATGTGGTGGAGGACGCATCTCAGTTTCCTCCGTGTCTGACACGTCAATCCGCGCATCTTATCACATGACTTGTTGAGCGCGTTACCGTGGAGACGTAGTGCATGTGGAGGCTTCACGTTATTCTCCGCGGCATCCACGCACAACTCACCACACGACCCACCGAGAGCGAGAGCGAGAATCACATTATAGCGACCACGAGGAGGTTACCCGATGTGACTCTACCCTCCCTAGCAACCGGGCCAATTTGGTTGCTAAGAATCTTTACTCACTAAGCTACCCAGTCCCCAAATTACCTCAAAATGAACCTTTCAGACATGCGATGACCTCATGGATCAGGAAAACGTTGCTGTACATAGTGACAAAAAGGTGTTTAGGAATGTGCTGTGGTAGTTTTTATATAATTTACTAAAGTGTTGTGTGTATAAAAATGTGCAAACTTGACAGCTAAATTCTTTTAGTAAAAACAAAACGTCTTAGCAAATGTTACATGTTTTAAAGGACGCTGTCGATCCAAATGAATGAAATTGCACCTACAAAGTGATTTATCAACCCTGAAAGTAATTTGGAGAAACGGGAGAGCTTTGAGAACGGATGATAAATAAAATACCCATTAAACACATGCATTAATGTGACGAGGGCCAGTAGGACGTGATAGCTGTGCGGTATGTGTAAACGTCAGACGTGTGATAGACGATGCATCTCACTGATGCTTTAGCATGCAAACACTAACATGAACTGTCAGCACACTTAAACTCTCTCTGAGAACCCTAACCCTAACTCGACATTAAACAATATTAAAGCTAACCTCTTCATTAAATAAGTCGTGAGCAACAGTGAGTGCTTCAAATGAAATGATAGTAAAGTTGTGTTTGTGATTCAGGCATTACTGCGTAAATATTCCCGAAAGCCTTCCCAAGCTCCTGCTGTCCGTCAAATGGAACTCCAGAGATGAAGTGTCACAGGTATGAGAGAGAGAGAAGATGCATCACTACACCTGCATCCTGAGACTCCATTCTCTCACCTGTCTGTCTGTCTGTCTGTCTGTCTGTCTGTCTGTCTCTAGATCTACTGTCTGTTGAAGGATTGGCCGTTGATGCAGCCTGAATCGGCTCTGGAGTTGCTGGACTGTAATTTTCCAGATCCGATGGTTCGTGAGTTTGCGCTGCGCTGCCTCATTCAGGGACTGACAGACGACAAACTCAGTCAATACCTGCTGCAGCTCGTACAGGTGTGTGTGTGTGAGTGTGTGTGTGTGTGTTGAGATTAATCCAGAATTATATTATTCCCACATTCAACACAGTTCCCTTCAACATTGTGTTGACACTAGGGGACTTCTTTGAAGGCCTCGTTTACCTCTGAACTTGTAAAAAGGTCAATAAGAAATTGGCAAACAGAATTTGCATGTCCCGCCCCGGACTGTCCATTCAGATTTCTTCTTCGGTCACACGTGCTGCCTCGTTTGTCTGGGCAGTGATCACACTGAGGCGGCGTATGTGGATGGTTCGTGTTCTCACTGCGAGAAACTCACCATGGCAACGTTGTGGTCACGGCTTTCCTTCCTAAAGAGGAACGCAACTCCACCCCAAACCCCCCCCCCCCACTTCTTCCTTCTTACGGCTAGCGCACGCACGGCCCCAGTCTGCCAAATGTCCTAAAGGACCCGGAAGGCTCCCAAGCATTCCTGAGACGGATGACCCAGGGAATGAGACATTTGCTCTGCAGCTGGTAAGCAGACCACTCCATCCCCTGGTGGAGGGCTGGGAGGAGAATCTTCAGTTAAAGGTATTTTCTTTGCTGCACCCCCTTCGGGCTGCGGTACCCACATTCTCAATATACAGAGCAATTTCCTCATTCCCTGGGTCACCTGGCCCGCAAATGCCATTCTCTAAGTGCCACACTCCAGCTGTCCCGGCACCCCGGACGTGGACCTCTCGCCTCCGGACCCACGACTGCTGCCCCCCGGCCGGTGGGTTCTGACGAGACCCTAGGATGCCTACACGGGACCTCCTCCTCATTCACTAACCCGCCCCCTGCTGGGTGTGTGGAGCAAGGTAAGTGCTTCCAGTCTTCTCTCAGTACCAAAGCCTCAGGACGTGCTTTTGCCTCCCGACGCCACACTTTCCTGCTCCGCCCGGTGCGAAGCCTCGCCAGGTACATCAAAAATGATCGTCCCCTTAGTGCCCCTCGTACGGAGCTTGGACGCATGGCTCTCACTTCCCAACCCATTGCGCTGGTTGGCCAGGACCATACGACTCTGCTACGCAATTCAGTTCGCCAGGCCCCTGCCCCCTTTCGGTGGCATCCGCTTTACCTCGGTGCACAGCGAAGATGCCAACACCCTGCGTGTGGAGATCTCGACCCTTTTACTCAAAGATGCGATAGAGCCTGTCCCACCAGCTGAGATGAAGAAGAGTTTCTACTGCGCTTACTTCCTACCTGTAGTCACTTCCTACAAGTCTCTCTGGTAGCCCCCTACTGGCCAACACAGACTTGGTTCTCTGATCTCACGCTCCTCGCAACAGCCCCTCCCTGACGAATTCCCCTGAGGAAGGACCTTCTTTCTTAGGGATGGGGCACCCTCTGGCATCCACGGCCAGACCTCTGGAACCTCCACGTCTGGCCCCTGGATGGGATACGGAAGATCAAAATGGCCTACCACCTGCTGTCGTAGGCACGATCAACTAAGCCAGAGCTCCCTCTACCAGGCAACTTTACGCCCTGAAGTGGCGCTTGTTCACGAATTGGTGTTCTTCCCAATCTGAAGACCCGCAGAGATGCACAGTCGGGTCAGTGCTCTCGTTTATACAAGAGAGGTTGGAGGGGAGACTGTCCCCCACCACCTTGAAGGTTTATGTAGCCGCCATACCGGCTCACCACGACGCAGTGGATAGTAAGTCAGCACGATCTGATTATCAGGCTCCTTAGAGGCGCCTGGAGACTGAACCCTCCCAGGCCATGCCTGTTCCCCTCATGGGATCTCTCCATAGTCCTTACAGGCCTTCAGAAATCCCCCTTCTTCAGGGACCAGGTAGTGAACCTGCAAGCGCTGCCCCAGGAGGAGGCAGACCCAGCCTTTTAGTTGCTGTGTCCAGTGCGTGCTTTGCGTACCTATGTGGCTTTAGATGCTCTGAGCGGCTCTTTGTCTGCTTTGGTGGATAGCGGAAAGGGAAAGCTGTCTCCAAACAGAGGCTTTCCCACTGGGCTGTTGATGCCATGGCATTGGCCTATCACACCCAGGCCGTGCCTGCCCACTTGCAGGTTTGAGCACACTCGACGAGAAGTGTGGCATCCTCGTGGGCACTGGCCAATGCACCTCCCTAGCAGACATATGCAGAGCAGGGGGCTGGGCAACACCCAATACTTTTATGAGATTTTACAATCTCAGGGTTGATTCGGTCTCGTCCCATGTTCTCTCAGGTCCGAGCACAGAAAAATCTGTGCAGATTTTTTTTAGATTAGAAATCGGGAATGCAGAACGTCTGACCGGGTATTCCACTTGCACATAGCGCCTTTCCCCTCCACTGAGGTGATCACGTGTGCTCTTTTTCCCCCGGAGAGTTCACAAGATTCGCACTCCCTGGATGTTCTTCCTCCCTAGCATTCTGGTCTGCAAATTCAGCAGAGGAATTCCCAACCAGACCCACTACGGGTACTAAAATTACTCTGTACTGGAATAGGTGCTCCACAGGATGGGCCCTTGTGGATTAATCCCCCTGTGTGTATTTTCTGCGGTACGGTCCCCCTATGGGTGGACCTGTGTCTTCCTTGGGCAGTCCCCACTGCCCCCCAGTCACCGTGTTTGTAGCAACTCCTCCCTCGCAACAGGTAGGATCTACCACCGCACAATTCCCACATATGGTCTGAAAACCCATGTGACGTATTTCACCACTCTTTACCTCCCCCCAGCCTGAGTGGGTGGTGGTCTCCGTGGGGTGTTTTCCCCTTAAAAGAATATGAGTTGGAAAAGAACGCCTACCCTGATGCATGTGATAGCGTTAAGATGGCCCCAGCCACTTTAACTCTATGCGAGAAACAGAGAGAGAAAAGGCGCAGCTGGCGCAGCCTGCTCCCATGCTTGGCACGTCACTTTGTTCCCCCCTACGGGGTGCCGGGAACCTACGATTTTATGGGGTGTTGGGGAAGGGTACGTGCAGTCTGACACAGCTTGTCACTTTGGCATGCAACTGCCTTCCGCCCGTCTAGATTACTGTTGTAACCTCCGTTCCCTGATTGAGGGGACGAGACGTTGTGTCCCCGACCACGATGCTGAACCGAGCCACTGCTATGGCCGAACCTTATTCTCAGCTCCTCAGTGCAAAACCTGAATGGACAGACACATGATTCCCTCCTTTTATACCCGTATGTCCGGTGGAGGGACATGCAAATTCTGTATTCTAATTTCTCATTGGCCTTTTTTCAAGTTCAGAGGTAACCGAGGCCTTCAAAGAAGTCCCCTAATGTCGCTTCACACAACACAACATCTCGTTCCCTCCATCAGGTAACGGAGGTTACATCAGTAACC
The DNA here is from genome assembly GCF_025860055.1 of Xyrauchen texanus. Lineage (NCBI taxonomy): Eukaryota > Metazoa > Chordata > Actinopteri > Cypriniformes > Catostomidae > Xyrauchen > Xyrauchen texanus. Next base: position 5,331,524 of record NC_068306.1, on the reverse strand, counting down.
TAGACATTTTAGACGTCTAAAGTCTGTGTCTGTGCTTTCAGGTGTTGAAATACGAGATGTATTTGGACAATCCATTGGCTCGGTTCCTGATCAAGAAAGCTTTGACCAATCAGAAGATCGGACATTTCTTCTTCTGGCATCTGAAGTGAGTTACACTGATGATGATGATGATGATGATGATGATGATGATGGTTAGAATCAGGGACTAAAAATGGTTCTAGGAACGAAACTGTAAAAACAAAGTAAATTTTTGGCAGAACATAACTGAAAATGTTCTGGAGTGAAAACACTATTTTTAAATGCTTTTAACTGGTTCACATATTTTTCTTGAAACCAAAGAACAAAAGGGTTTATTTGCAGTACATTTTCATAACTACACCACTTCCTGTTGCCTGAAAAATAGAAGGCATTTTCTTTTATTTTCTCCCCAATCTGGAACGCCCAATTCCCAATGTGCTCTAAGTCCTCGTGGTGGCGTAGTGACTCGCCTCAATCCGGGTGGTGGAGGACGAATCTCAGCTGCCTCCACGTCTGAGACCATCAATCCACGCATCTTATCAGGTGACTTGTTGAGTGTGTTACCATGGAGATGTAGCGTGTGTGGAGGCTTCACGCTATTCTCCGCGGCATCCACACACAACTCACCACACGCCCCACCGAGAGCGAGAACCACATTATAGCGACCACGAGGAGGTTACCCCATGTGACTCTACCCTCCCTAGCAACCAGGCCAATTTGGTTGCTAAGGAGACCTGACTGGAGTCACTCAGCACGCCCTGGACTCAAACTCATGACTCCAGGTGTGACAGTCAGCGTCAATACTCACTGAGATACCCAGACCTCCGGGCATCTCTCTTTTTAGTAGAACATGATAATCGTGTGCTTTGATCTTGATGTAATCTGCTGCATCACTGCCATTTCTTTTCTTTTCATTAAGTTGAAAACCATGTAAACAACTATATATAATTACTGCATATACTTGCATTAATCCAGACACAATGAACATTATTATAGGTAAAGCGTGCTTTTCTGAATTATTGTTAGTTATGATGCATTAATACAGATTAGATGTTGTGTTTATTTCAGCTGACGATCAGTGAGTCTCTTCTGGTTATTGTAAAGTTTATAGACTTTATTAGCTCCAGAACACAGTGCAAGCACTCTCTGTGGGTTTTAATATTTAATTATAAGAATGCATTTCTTGAAAAGACATTACGGATTTGGAAACGAGGCCGTGGAATGCCAGAACCGAAATATACAGTTTCTGCTCAGAAAGAATCAGAATAAAAGATGTAGTTTTTAGTCCCTGACTAGAATTAAAACTGTGGTCACATGATCATTTTCCTATTTCCTCCAATTGCTGATTGCTGACGTCATTGGACTTCCTGTTGCTGACGGCACAGCATGCTGCACGCTGCACGAGAGTTTGTTTGTGGCCTGCTTAGCACTGCTTATTCTCATACGTTCATGTTATAGTCATCGTTCATAGTTATCCTTTGTCATTGTACCGCGTCGTTCATAGTTATATCCTTTGTCATTTTACCACGTTTCAGATTCTTCGCTTTTTCTCCCGTTTCATCTGCGTGTATTTTACCGGTTGCTGCTGACACCTAGCTAGAGTCTGTGTTTGTAGCCTTTAATCCTTAAACATCTGCCATTTTTAAGCACGCATCAGGTCTTCCCGTATTATTCTCTTATCGGGATTCAACTGCGTGCATATTCCACCTGCATCCGCATTCTATTTTTATCGCGATTAAACTGCGTGTATTTTTTCAGCACGCACCCGTTTTTTCTCCTCTGTGGTACACAGATTATTGCATCGATCTCAAAGCACCGCTTATCAGAACAACCACCACCAACAACAAACCATTTTGTGAGGGATTCAAATCAACCTCAAAACCCTCACCGCTCAGGAACAACGAACAATTTGCGGTAAGTCATGGCATCGGCTCATGTTATTTGTTCATGCATTGCATGTCACATGTTTAAAATAGCCTCCTCCGTCAGCAGTTAGCGATTCACTTGTGATAAATGTAAGGAATTAGTCAGGCTGACGGAGAAGGTTAATGAGTTAGAGACTCGCATCTGAACGCTAGTAGAGGTCAGTGAGAAAGAGAAGCCGTTAGATACTGTTTCGGATGCGGGCAGTACAGAGAGCAACACACACACTTTGGTTCCAGTTATAGAGCCCCTGCAGCAGGGTATTTGGGTGACGTCATGGCGGCATACTCGTTCAGCAAAGAGACACCACTCTCCTGTTCCTGTTAGGGTTTCCAATAAATTCTCCCCACTCAGTGATACACCCACTGAGAATCATATTGAAAGAGCCCTTGTTATCGGTGATTCTATTGTAAGGAATGTGGAAATAGAGACTCCAGCCACTGTTGTTAATTGCATTTCGGGGGCCAGAGCGTCTGACATCAAATCAAATTTACAAGTGCTGGCTAATGCTAAACGTAGATTTTCTAAAATTGTTATCCATGTCGGCACTAACGATGTCCGGCTTTGCCAGTCGGAGATCACTAAAGATAATGTTAAAGAGGTGTGCAAATTTGCAAAAACGATGTCAGACACTGTAATATGCTCTGGTCCCCTCCCCTCCCTGCTCATCGTGGTGACGAGGTTTATAGTAGATTAGTGTCACTGAATGGCTGGATGTCTGAGTGGTGTCTGCAGAATAAAATAGGATTTATAGACAACTGGAAAAGTTTTTGGGGTAGACCTGACCTGCTAAAGAGAGACGGACTCCATCCCTCCAGGGAAGGTGCCGCTCTCCTCTCTAGTAATTTGGCTCTTAGACTTAATAATGATATTAATTGACTAAATGGGGCCCAGGTCAGGAAGCAGACAAACTGGTTAATCCGAACGTCTGCTAGCTGCCATGAGACGTCACACAGGTCACATAAACTACAACACATAGAGACTGTATCACCTAGATATCTCATAGAGACTGTGTCTGTTCCCCAAACTACCAAACACAATACCTTCAGTAAATAATTTAGAAAAAATTTGATTAAGGTCAAACTTGAACAAAACAAACAAATTAAAAATAAACATCATATAAAAATAGGGCTACAAAACATTAGATCTCTTGCTACCAAAGCACTAATTGTCAATGAAATGATTACAGATCATAGATTGGATGCGCTCTGTTTGACTGAAACCTGCTTAAACCGGATGAATATATTAGTTTAAATGAATCTACTCCCCCAGGTTATTGTTATAAACATGAGCCTCGTCTGAAGGGTCGAGGAGGAGGTGTTGCTACAATTTACAGTGAAGTTTTTGGTGTTACTCAGAGGACAGGATATAAATGTAAGTCTTTTGAACTAATAATGCTTAAGGTGACACCGTCAAATACAAATATTTACAAATATTCTGTCGTCCTTTACCCATGCTACAGTGTATAGATCACCCGGGCCTTATTCAGATTTCCTTAGTGAATTTGCTCATTTATCAGATCTTGTAGTTACTGTAGATAGAGCCTTAATTGTTGGTGACTTCAACATTCACATAGATAATGAAAATTATACTTTGGGATTAGCATTTATCGATATTCTCAACTCTCTTGGAGTCAGACAAAATGTAACAGGACCAACTCATCGCCATAATCATACGCTAGATTTAATTCTTTCATATGGAGTTGATGTTGATAATATAGAAATTCTGCAGCAGAGCGATGACATCTCGGATCATTACCTCGTATCTTGCATGCTGCAATCAGCTAATGTTACTCAATCTACACCACGCTATCGTTCAGGTAGAACTATTCTTTCCACCACTAAAGATAGCTTCACTAATACTCTTCCAGATCTATCTCATATACTCAATAAACCCCAAAGCCCAGAACTTGATGAAATAACAAAAAATTTAAATGCAGTCTTCTCTAGAACCCTTGATGTTGTCGCCCCACTTCGATTAAAGAAAATTAAAGAAATAAGCCCTGCACCATGGTACAATGATCACACTCATGCTCTCAAGAGAGCTGGTCAGAAAATGGAGCGCATGTGGAAAAATACAAAATTAGAAGTATTTCAGGGTGTATGGAAGGATAGTGTCTGTAGCTACAGACAGGCACTCAAAGCTGCCAGTTCAGCATATTTTAGTAAACTCATAGAAAATAACCACAACAATCCTAGATGTTTATTCAGTACTGTGGCTAAATTGGTTAGGAATAAAGCCTCAACCGAACCAGATATTACGTCACAGCTCAAGAGTAATGACTTAATGAATTTCTTTACAGATAAAATTTGAATAATCAGAAATAAAATTGGAATTATGCAATCATCTGTCATAGCACCTCAGAAAACAGTGTTGAATAATTTCCCTCATGTGCAACTCCAATCCTTCACTATCATAGGTCATGAAGAGCTAACAAAACTTATCGAAACATCAAAAGCCACAACTTGTTTGTTAGATCCTATACCAACTAAGCTCTTAAAAGAGGTATCTCCTGTAATATCAGAACCTCTTCTTAATATCATTAACTCCTCGCTATGCTTAGGACATGTCCCAAGAAACTTTAAAATGGCAGTTATCAAACCGCTAATTAAGAAGCCACAACTTGATCCTGGAGAACTTGCTAATTATAGACCGATTTCAAATCTCCCGTTTATGTCAAAAATACTAGAAAAGGTAGTATCCTCCCAAATATGTTCATTTCTACAGAGAAATAGTATATATGAAGAATTTCAGTCAGGATTTAGACCTCATCACAGTACAGAGACTGCACTTATCAGAGTTACAAATGACTTGCTCTTATCATCTGATCGTGGCTGCATTTCTCTTCTAGTGCTTTTAGATCTTAGTGTCTAAGTTTCCACTGCTATGCTGACGATACACAACTTTATATTTCTTCAAAACCTGATGAGATTTCACAATTCTCAAAATGATCAGAGTGTATCAATGAAATAAAAGATTGGATGGCCAGAAATTTCCTTCTACTCAATTCTGACAAAACAGAGGTTCTAATTATTGGACCGAAAAAACTCTAAAAATAAGCCACTAAAATATAATTTGACTCTAGATGGATATTCTGTTACATCATCTTCAACATCGAAGAACTTAGGTGTTATATTTGATACCAATCTGTACTTTGAAAATCAAATTACAAATGTTTGTAGAACAGCATTCTTCCACCTAAGAAATATTGCTAAATTAAGGCATATGCTCTCTGTTGCTGATGCCGAAACACTAATTAATGCATTCATGACCTCAAGAGTAGATTATTGTAATGCATTACTGGGAGGATGTCCAGCAAGATCAATAAATAAACTTCAAATGGTTCAAAATGCAGCAGCCAGAGTGCTAACAAGAACCAAGAGATATGATCATATTAGCCCCATTTTATCATCGTTACATTGTTACCTGTTAAATTCCGTATTGATTTTAAAATTCTGTTAACTACGTACAAATCTTTGAATGGTCTAGCTCCGCAGTACTTAAGTGATCTTCTAACATGCTATATTCCAACACGTTCATTAAGATCGCAAAATTCTGGCCTATTAATAGTTCCTAGAATATCAAAATCCACTAAAGGAGGAAGATCCTTTTCATATTTGGCTCCTAAACTATGGAATAGTCTCCCAAACACTGTTCGAGATGCAGACACACTCTCTCAGTTTAAGTCTAGACTAAAGACTCATCTATTTAGCCAGGCATACACCTAATTTATCCTCCAACCCACAATTAGGCTGCTTTAGTTGGGTCTGCCAGAACCAGAAACAGTGATCATGATCTCTTACTCTGCAATAAATTGAATGGCATCTATGCTTACATCTTTTTATTTGTTTCCCTGTCTCAACCTCGGGACTCCTATCCTGAGGTCACCAGAACCGGCTGGATCCAGCACCATTCCTGCTTCATGTTGGACTCCACTGCTACATGTCGCAGAATGATGATGACTAAATGCAGCCGGTGCCAAACATCACTTCAATCTATTATGACGGACTTCAGAGGATGACATGATGCCAACTCCAACCTGCATCACCTCAGTCTATTGATGGACTACGATCTTGAAATGAAATGCTTAGACTAACTATTGCCAACAAAAGCCTTCATCAGCCAATTAACAAGGACAATTGCATTTATGTGAACTTCTGCAATTAATCAAGATGGACTTCAAAGACTTTGGTCATTAATCTTACAGTTCAAACACAATCAATGTTTAATCAATGACCCTTAACACTTAGTTTAATAATTTTAAACCATGATTTTACCTATACATAATTAATATTTACATTACATTCATAATGTTAGTCAGAGGGGAACTGGCCCACACAGTGAGTCTGGTTTAGGGTTAGGGTGGGGTTAGTCAGAGGAGAACTGGCCCTCACAGTGAGTCTGGTTTAGGGTTAGGGTGGGATTAGTCAGAGGAGAACTGGCCCCCACAGTGAGTCTGGTTTAGGGTTAGGGTGGGATTAGTCAGAGGAGAACTGGCCCCCACAGTGAGTCTGGTTTAGGGTTAGGGTGGGGTTAGTCAGAGGAGAACTGGCCCCCACAGTGAGTCTGGTTTAGGGTTAGGGTGGGGTTAGTCAGAGGAGAACTGGCCCTCACAGTGAGTCTGGTTTAGGGTTAGGGTGGGATTAGTCAGAGGAGAACTGGCCCCCACAGTGAGTCTGGTTTAGGGTTAGGGTGGGGTTAGTCAGAGGAGAACTGGCCCCCACAGTGAGTCTGGTTTAGGGTTAGGGTGGGGTTAGTCAGAGGAGAACTGGCCCCCACAGTGAGTCTGGTTTAGGGTTAGGGTGGGGTTAGTCAGAGGAGAACTGGCCCCCACAGTGAGTCTGGTTTAGGGTTAGGGTGGGATTAGTCAGAGGAGAACTGGCCCCCACAGTGAGTCTGGTTTAGGGTTAGGGTGGGGTTAGTCAGAGGAGAACTGGCCCTCACAGTGAGTCTGGTTTAGGGTTAGGGTGGGATTAGTCAGAGGAGAACTGGCCCCCACAGTGAGTCTGGTTTAGGGTTAGGGTGGGATTAGTCAGAGGAGAACTGGCCCCCACAGTGAGTCTGGTTTAGGGTTAGGGTGGGGTTAGTCAGAGGAGAACTGGCCCCCACAGTGAGTCTGGTTTAGGGTTAGGGTGGGGTTAGTCAGAGGAGAACTGGCCCCCACAGTGAGTCTGGTTTAGGGTTAGGGTGGGGTTAGTCAGAGGAGAACTGGCCCCCACAGTGAGTCTGGTTTAGGGTTAGGGTGGAGTTAGTCAGAGGGGAACTGGCCCTCACAGTGAGTCTGGTTTAGGGTTAGGGTGGGGTTAGTCAGAGGAGAACTGGCCTCCACAGTGAGTCTGGTTTAGGGTTAGGGTGGGGTTAGTCAGAGGAGAACTGGCCCTCACAGTGAGTCTGGTTTAGGGTTAGGGTGGGGTTAGTCAGAGGGGAACTGGCCCCCACAGTGAGTCTGGTTTAGGGTTAGGGTGGGGTCAGTCAGAG
>NC_068306.1:5316605-5319105 GCF_025860055.1 Xyrauchen texanus | reverse complement strand
CACAGCGCAGTACTCACACAAATGTCAACCAATCACAGCGCAGTACTCACACACATGTCAACCAATCACAGCGCAGTACTCACACACATATCAACCAATCACAGCGCAGTACTCACACACATATCAACCAATCACAGCGCAGTACTCACACAAATGTCAACCAATCACAGCGCAGTACTCACACACATGTCAACCAATCACAGCGCAGTACTCACACACATATCAACCAATCACAGCGCAGTACTCACACACATATCAACCAATCACAGCGCAGTACTCACACACATATCAACCAATCACAGCGCAGTACTCACACACTTATCAACCAATCACTGCGCAGTACTCATATTAACTGGTGTGTTTGTGTGTGTTTTTGTGTGTGTGTGTGTGTGTGTGTGTGTGTGTGTGTGTGTGTGTGTGTGTGTGTGTGTGTGTGTAGAATGCTCCCATATGGCTGTCTCTCTATAGGTGACTGTGTGGGCCTCATTGAGGTGGTGAAGAATTCTCACACCATCATGCAGATTCAATGTAAAGGAGGACTGAAGGGGGCGCTACAGTTCAACAGCAACACACTGCATCACTGGATCAAAGAGAAGAACAAGGGAGAGGCGTAAGTGAACACTCAACATGCATACTACACTTATATTTAAATAGAGCTGAAGTACAGTAGGAAGAGTAGTATGTAGTATGCATTCCAAACTCAGCTAAAGTCTCTCTAACGACATAAAAATTTTAATCGATAGTCAAAACATTACCAGAATAGAGCTGGGAAATTAGGAGATTAAATGCATAATAATGTGTCAATAAATATGAATATTTTCAGAAAAAGATCAAGAGTTTTTAGTTAATCATACTTTAGCATCTATGCGATTGCTTTAAAACAACAGGGGAAGCACGACTTCCCATCAATTTGCATATCCTGTAACCTTTCAGTAATTCCAATCATTATTGTCCCAGTTCAATATTTAAGGTAACAAAATTGTGCAGCAGCATACAACACTACAACATTATCTCAAAATGTTACTACTTTAATCGCTTAATGTTAAAACTTTATTTTCAGAACACGTCTATAATGAGATTATTCGTTAGTAATAAACATTTGTAGTAAATCATTTATGAATCCATTCTTACATAAATATTGCCACTGAATATAGTGGGACAATTAACGAATCTGAACGGATCAAATATTTCAGTCATTGGAAAGATTCAAGGTCAGCATTTCACACACACACACACATTCTCTCTCTCTCAGTTATGACAGAGCAATTGATTTATTCACCCGATCTTGTGCTGGATACTGTGTGGCAACATTTATCCTGGGCATCGGAGATAGACACAACAGCAACATCATGGTGAAAGAGAATGGACAGGTACACACACACACACACACACTCACACACACACTGATCTCCGCTGCTAAACCGCAGCCGGTCATGAGCACACTGCCCAAGTATGGGAATCTTCCACTCTCTCCACAACTGCCCCATCACCATGGGTGGAGTGCCCAATGGTATCTCTTAGTGGCAAGCTCCTGGTTCATCAGCAGCGCCTCCAACTCCTCCTCTGAGTGAGCAGCAATCACCAGATCGTCAGCATACATTATGTGGTTGATCAATAGGGAGCATCCCTATCGCACCCCAAGGTCTACACATAGTTTTATCCGGGCTGCTCACCATCATGAAGGTCCTTCATGATCATGAGCAGAGGGTCTGGGACTCCGAAAGCATGAAGAACAACCCAGAGCCCAGTTCTACTGATGGTATCATAGGCCTTGACCAGGACATTAAAGCACCTAAAGGACCTTTCCCGGCACACTGAGGAGCGAGATGCCCCTATAGTTGTTACAATCCATGCAGTCCCCCTTTTTAAAGAGAGGGACCACCAGGGCATCCTTCCAATCCTGCGGAACCCGTCCAGTGGTCCAGACTGTTGCTATGATGTCATGTAGTGCAGTCTGTGCACAAACGCCACCCTCCCTCAGCATTTCACTGGGGAGATCATCTCTGCCCGGTGCCTTTCCTGGTCTCAGGCTCCGGATCGCTTTCAGTACTTCCTCCAAAGATGGCTCCTCAGCCAGCCACCCACAGGGAGTGACTTCTTCCTCCAATATTTGTGGCACTGCAGCCCCAGCAGGGTCATACCCACTTTGTCCCACGTTGTTTTCCTGGCTGAGGGATTTCCCCTCCCCCAGGACCTCACAGAATGCTCAGAAAATCTGCAAGCCTGTTCCTGGGGGTCGGAGATTGGATGGTAATATGATGGTAATAGTTGTGGCACTGCAGGTTACTTTTTTATATAATTAAAGAGCGATTTGTGATCATGGGCCATTGAGGCAGACTCCATCTCCTCAGCAACCCATGACCACCACCTAACCTTGCAGTGCCTCACGGCTCTCCGAACCTCCGAGCGAAGGCTGCGGTAAACCTCCTCATTTTCCAACATGGGATGCTGTAGCCAATGAGAGTGGGCCTGTCTCTTTTTCTCAGCCAGCTTGAATACC
>NC_068306.1:5309105-5311605 GCF_025860055.1 Xyrauchen texanus | reverse complement strand
GAGAACTATAGGATGCTCCCTTGCTCCCTATTTAGTGAATGCACTTAACTGCATAGAGAACTATAGGATGCTCCCTTGCTCCCTATCTAGTGATTTCTTTTGTTGGCGCTGCACCTGTAGTAAATAAACGGCATGTTGTCGTGTCATGTGACTTGTGCGTCAGAAGTTTAACTCTTAAATGACAGTCTAGATTCTTGTAACAGAATTCAGTTGGTTTAAATTCATGTAAATGATGCGTTGCATATAGAGAAGCCGAAATACAATGTGCACACATGTGCATGCGGGGTCACACGAGGTTAAATATTATAATATAGTAGTTCCTCAGCACTAGAAATGAGTTTGTGTGTGCAAACATGTGACCCGTGGTGTAAATATATGATCATATAAGCTGAATGGTAACAAGAGTTCTGTGTCTGTCAGGTTTCAGGAGATGTGTTATAAAGCGTATCTTGCCATCCGTCAGCACGCCAGTCTCTTCATCAATCTCTTCTCTCTGTTGTTGGGATGTGGGATGCCGGAGCTTCAGAGTTTTGATGACATCGCGTATCTGCGGAAAACTCTGGCGCTGGAGAAAAACCAGCAGGACGCGCTGGAATACTTTACCAAACAAATGAATGACGCTCATCATGGAGGCTGGACCACGAAGATGGACTGGATCTTCCACACCATCAGACACATGCCAAACGAACACTAAAACACACACACTCACACACACACACACACACACACACACACACACACATACCATCAGACACATGCCAAACGAACACTAAAACAAACACACTCACACACACACACACACACACACATACCATCAGACACATGCCAAACGAACACTAAAACACACACACTCACACACACACACACACACATACCATCAGACACATGCCAAACGAACACTAAAACACACACACACACACAAACACACACTCACACACACACATACCATCAGACACATGCCAAACGAACACTAAAACACACACACACAAACACACACTCACACACACACATACCATCAGACACATGCCAAACGAACACTAAAACACACACACTCACACACACACACACTCACACACACACATACCATCAGACACATGCCAAACGAACACTAAAACACACACACTCACACACACACACATACACACACACACACACACATACCATCAGACACATGCCAAACGAACACTAAAACACACACACTCACACACACACACACACACATACCATCAGACACATGCCAAACGAACACTAAAACACACACACACACAAACACACACTCACACACACACATACCATCAGACACATGCCAAACGAACACTAAAACACACACACTCACACACACACACATACACACACACACACACACATACCATCAGACACATGCCAAACGAACACTAAAACACACACACTCACACACACACACACACACACACACACACATACCATCAGACACATGCCAAACGAACACTAAAACACACACACACACACAAACACACACTCACACACACACATACCATCAGACACATGCCAAACGAACACTAAAACACACACACACACACAAACACACACTCACACACACACATACCATCAGACACATGCCAAACGAACACTAAAACACACACACACACACAAACACACACTCACACACACACATACCATCAGACACATGCCAAACGAACACTAAAACACACACACACACACAAACACACACTCACACACACACATACCATCAGACACATGCCAAACGAACACTAAAACACACACACACACAAACACACACTCACACACACACATACCATCAGACACATGCCAAACGAACACTAAAACACACACACACACAAACACACACTCACACACACACATACCATCAGACACATGCCAAACGAACACTAAAACACACACACACACACACACACACACTCACACACACACATACCATCAGACACATGCCAAACGAACACTAAAACACACACACACACACAAACACACACTCACACACACACATACCATCAGACACATGCCAAACGAACACTAAAACACACACACACACACACAAACACACACTCACACACACACATACCATCAGACACATGCCAAACGAACACTAAAACACACACACACACACAAACACACACTCACACACACACATACCATCAGACACATGCCAAACGAACACTAAAACACACACACACACACACAAACACACACTCACACACACACATACCATCAGACACATGCCAAACGAACACTAAAACACACACACACAAACACACACACACACACACACATACCATCAGACACATGCCAAACGAACACTAAAACACAAACACACACACAAACACACACTCACACACACACATACCATCAGACACATGCCAAACGAACACTAAAACACACACACACACACAAACACACACTCACACACACACATACCATCAGACACATGCCAAACGAACACTAAAACACACACACACACACACAAACACACACTCACACACAC
>NC_068306.1:5291605-5306605 GCF_025860055.1 Xyrauchen texanus | reverse complement strand
CACACACAGAGACACACACTCACACAGAGACACACACTCACACATACACTCACACAGAGACACACACACACACATACACTCACACAGAGACACACACACACACTCAGACACACACACTCACACAGAGACACACACTCACACACACTCACACTCACACACTCACACACACACACTCACACAGAGACACACACACACACTCACACACACACACTCACACAGAGACACACACTCACACACACTCACACTCACACACTCACACAGAGACACACACACACACACACACACACAGAGACACACACTCACACAGAGACTCACACACACACACACACACACACACACAGTGTTGGGGAGGCTACACTGAATCTGTAGTTAAACTGGATTTAAAATACTCTTTATCTATAAGACATGAACAAACCGTATCTGACTACATTGAAGCTGTAAGTGAATCACTGAATAATTTGTGTGAACTGTCTGAAAGAACCGATTCAGTGGAATGATTCAGTGTTGCCAGCGCTACATGAGAGAGGACGTTCAGATGAGTGTGTTTGATTCATTTGACTCCACTGATGTGTTCACAATGTAATGTGACATGAACTCTACAGCGCTCATTACTGGAACAACTGCACCGCTGTGAAACCGATGAACTACTGGGGGGGGTTCACGTAATATGAGCGTGAAGCGTTCGTCTGTGTTCCGCAACTGCTTTCGGGTCCCTGAATAACATATAACGTGAGAGTAACGGCAGCCTGTGGACTTTCTGGTGCCCTCCTAGGGTAAGATGGTGCCCCCTTAGGGAGTTGGTGCCCTACGCAGACTGCATGCTCTGCTTATAGGGAGCGGCGGAACTGACTTTACGTTATAAGCGTCGCTAGTTTCAGTTAGTTACTCTCCAACACTGATCACACACACAACCCTAACCGCTGAGAAGCTTTAAAAAGCAACAGGAAGTTTCCAAAACACAAAGGCTCATGGGAACGAGTCGAATCTTCTGCACAGACGCTGATGATGATGTCATCTCTGGCCTTATGAATCATGAGTTAAAGAGCGTTTACAATCCTCAGGTTATCAATCAAGGTCAAAGGTCAAGCTTTGATTGGCACTGCCACCTCAAACGTGTGGTCATATCGGAGATATTACCCAGAATGCACTGCGGCCGAGGGCTGTGTGAAAGTCTTCCACAAACGCTGCTGAAACAAAGAAAAAGAGAACGGCACACTGTGACTGAGAAACCTCTGCGAGTTTACAATCAAAGATTCATTCCTTCATTTGAATCGTGCGAGATTACAATCTGTAAATGATCGATTCTTTCATCGTAATTGTGTTAAACACTATGGAAGATGTCCGTTTGTTGTGCTAATGTAACAATGAAACACGTGACATCAGCTTCAAGAGAGATTCGTCATGTTCTTGTTCTGTGAAGAGCAATGATGTTCCACGAGGTGTTCTTGTGTGTTCCAGATGTTTCATTCGGTTCTACAGTCAACAGAGAGGAGAACGCTTCTTTAATTCACTTAAAGTCAACATGAAAACCAACTCCAGCCTGTTGATTCACTGAGCGGCGCTCTAACCGGCTAACCCAACGTGTGCATGTAAACACGCTCATTATGGAAGTCATGTTGCCTTCATAACTCAGATGTGTTGAGTATTACTGACATCAGACACTGCATGAATCATTTATAATCATTAAGAGTGAAGCACATTTAAATAAACTAGCAATAAAACACAATCAGATGTAAACACAGCAGTCGTTGCCCTCAGTGATGTCCAGAAGTACTGTACTTTACATTCAACTTGATAAACAGGATCTGCGTCCTATCAGGAGTTTTCAGTGTTTGTATAAGTGATTGTTGTTGTTGTGACGTTTCATTTAATAAACAGTTTTAATATAGTGTCTGCTTATTTCTGCATGCGTTTATTTGCTTCTCAACTAAATGTATGTTGTTTAATATATTTAGGTCGTCTCCAAACCTGTATGTGTATATTTTCTTCTGTGGAACACAACATGAGATGCTTTAAAAAAAAATAATAATAAAGAAATATTGACAGCAGTCAAGATCCAAAAATGAGAACATACACGCATCATAACAGCCACTTTTATTGTCACATTTAAAGTCTATTTTTTATGATTAACATTTTTATTAAAACATCAATACATAAAATCAACATTTAACACCCATTACCCCCCTCCTCCTCCTCCCCATCCTCAACAAACACCCCTGGGGTCTTTCATAGACACAAAACAAAACAACTAATAAAGATAAACTGACAAGTACCCCTCTCTCTTCACTATTCCACCCATGAACCCTCCAAGAACACTAAATATCCACCACATTTTCTAACAAATCTAGAAGACCCTAATCTTCTATAAGACCCTCCTCTAAGGCCGCCTCTCTCCCCATCTCTGAGCACCACTCCTGAAACAGGGGCGCTCCAACTGAGCTCCAACCAACCCCTAACCCCTCAAAATCACCTGTCTGGCGACCATAACACAGGTTAGAACCCAATCCTCCACATGTTTATTCCCCATATTGATGACTGCCCCATCTCCAAAAATACAGATTCTGGGACAAAACAAAGCCCAAGTACCCAAGACATCACATAAAAAATTCTGAACCCACAACCCCCCCAAGTCTATACAATCTAGAGGGGGTCCAATAGAATCTATGTAAAATCTTGAATTGCTTAAGGTGCACCCTTGCATCTCTAGATGCAGACTTGATGTTTTTTTGAGTCCTATCCCACACTCCCTCCTCCAATACCAAGTTTAAATCTTTCTCCCATAATCTCTTGATAGAAGTTAAAGCTCCGCCCCCCAGACTCTGAATTATCAGGAGTAATACACTGATGCCCCATGACCTTTCCCAAAAGCAGTAATCACCTCTCGCAGAGTGTCTGCCGCTTTAGAGGGGTGTATGCTACTCCCAAAAACAGTACAGAGCAGGTGGCACAGCTGTAAATACCTAAAGAACTGAGATCTGAGAATCCCAAAATGTTGAACCAAACATCTCAACATTCATACAGGTCACCGAGTGTAGTAACCCCCCTCACAATCCACTCTGATCAGCAGAAAGGGGACTTACTAATACATAATTTGGGGTTCAGCCATATGTTCGAAGCTACATTTAAATAAATGTCAGAATTAAACACTCTGGACGGTTTTGTACATATTGAGTTAAAATGTGAGATGATGGGGTGTAACTTAACGTCTCCGGTTAGTTTAATAGAAAGGCTTTGCAATGGTGAAATAGGGGCAAGAGGGAGGGACTTTCTCAGGTGGAAGCGACCAATGAGCCAAATGTTTGAGACCGAATGCATAATAATAAAACTAAATATTGGGTCGGCCTAGTCCACCTTTATCAAGCGGTATAATAACATTAACCTTCCCAATCATAGATAAATATAATGAAGCCCACCTGCCCACATCGCTCGAAAAACATTTTATTAAAGCATCAAAATGAACTCTGACTAAATCACACAAATGTGCTGGGAATAAAATGCCCAAATATTTAATGCCCTGTTTGGGCCACTGGAAGACACCGGCTGGAAAGCCGTTACTGGCTGTCAGAGCCAAAGCTTCAGATTAGACCAATTGACTCTGTATCCTGAGAAATTAGAAAAGGAATGAATAATTCTGTGGAGGCAAGGCATAGATCTAATGGGGTCAGAGACGAATAATAAAATATCATCAATGTAAAGCAAAAGTTTATGCGCCACACCTCCCGCCATCACCTCTGGAAAATCATCTTCCTTTCTTATTGTGGCTGCTATTGATTCCAGGGCAAGACAGAACAATAATGGGGAAAGAGGGCAACCCTGCCGGTGCCCCTATCCAGAGTAAAATAATCAGAAATTAATACATTTGTTTGTACCGCTGCTACCGGGTGTCTATAAAGTAACTTAATCCATCCAATAAAAGTACTCACAAACCCGTATATTTCCAAAATCTTAAAAAGATAATCCCATTCTACCATATCAAACACCTTCTCTGTGTCAAGTGAGATGCAGCGACCGGAGTCTGATCATTCGCCACTGATCACATGATACTGATGAAACGCCTGATGTTATCAGAAGAACTGCGGCCCCAAATAAACCCACCTGATCTATATGTAGAAGAGATGTCATAACTTTACTCAATCGGTTAGCCAGAATTGTACAATATTTTTACATCTAGCTGGATCAGTGAAATTGGTCTGTAATTCTTACACTCGCTTGGATCTTTGTCCTTTTTAAGAATCAGACTGATCCAGGCTTGTGTCATGGTTGGGAGAAGCTTTCCATTCTTATGATTCTGTATAAACTTCTAATAAAAGTGGAGCCAGTTCTGTAGCATAAGATCTAAAAAAAATCAGCATAAAACCCATCTGGCACCGGAGCCTTGTCTGTAGAAAAGGCCTTAATTACCTCACCAAACTCCTCCAAGTTAATCTCAGAATCAAGAGAATGTTTTTGCTCAATTGTCAATTTCGGGAGTTCTAATGGTTCCACAAAATTATAAATTAAATTATTTTAATTTTAATTTATATTATCCAACATATCCACTTCTGCCATTACTTACATTGCTCTGTACATAATATACAGGTTTGTTCTTTATATAACAGATTGTATTAGATTTGCACTGTGTGTATGTGGGTATGTATGAAGGTGAGTGTATGTACGTATATGTATAATTATTTATTTTGTGTTCTTTTTTGTGTTTAATTACCTATGTCTTGCTGCTGTTTTTGGTTTTGTTTGTATTGTTGTTGACTGGAAGCTCCTGTCACCTAGACAAATTCCTTGTATGTGTAAGCATACTTGGCAATAAAGCTGATTCTGATTCTGATTCTGAATATCTTCATCAGTAGATGATGATGTGGAACTATAAAGGTCAAGATATAATTCTTTAAAAGCATTATTAATATCAATGGCTGAGGTAAATATTTTTGAGGGAATGGTAGATAAAGACTCTCTCTGCTTTATATATCTAGCTAACAGCTTCCCTGCTTTGTCCCGACTCAAAGTCTGACTGTCTTGCCCTGAATAGTCAAAACTCCACCTTCCGTGACACAAAGATATTATATCTGTACTTCAATCGGGTCAATTCTCTGAGGCATGTGACGACATTCGGCACTTCAGCTTCACTTTTAATATTCCCTTCCAACTCCATGAGTTCTTGTGCTTTGGATTTATTGATGAATGAGGCGTACTGTATGATCCGCCCCCTAAGAACCGCCTTAAGTGCCTCCCAAGCCACGCCCACAGAGGATACTGAGAACCAGTTGATCTCCATATAAACATAGATTTCAGCCTTTAACATTTGTTGGAATTCAGGATTTTGCAAAAGGGAAACATTAAAGCGCCAACTACATGATTTCTTTTTCTCCATATGTGGCAACACCTCTAAACTCTCCAGGGCGGGATCTGAGACTGTTTCCAATTGAGCAATCAACAACAGATGAAATGATGGAATTAGATATAAAATCTATTCTAGTATAAATCTTATGGACTGATGAAAGAATGTATAGTCTCTACCAGATGGGTTCAGAAGTCTCCAAATATCTGTAAGATCAAGATTTTGACACATTGTCCTGTGAAGCGTTGATGTTGCTCTAGGTTAGGTGCTTAAATATTAGACAAAATCAACCTTTGCCCCTGAATTTCTGTGTTTTAAAGTCTTTATTGTGCAGAAAAACGTGATTGTAGATTATTATTTTAAATAATATTATTTGTCTTTAGGCCCCCAGTGAGCAGGCCAAAGGCCAAAGGCGACTGAATTTGTGGGATGGAGAATAAGATTTGTGTTTCATCAGTGAATGAAGACTTGAGAAGGATTTAAGTTCTACTGTTTTGATATTTCTATTTTCGAATTATAACGTCATGAGGGAGTAAATGATAACAGAATTCTCATTTCTAGATGAACTTTTCCTTTAACAGTTCACTGTATTAATCCACATGAGCCCTGTCACTGCTCACCCTTTCTAATATTCTCTTTTCTGATTGGCTGCAGTGCTTGTGCTGTGATTGGCTGTCATCATGTTCTTCAGCTCTCTCTCCAGTTGTTGGATTTTCTCGTCTCGTTGTTGGAGTTTCTCCTGCAGATCTTTAATTTCCTCCTGCTGATGAAACATCACCTGTAGCAGCTGCCGTAATCAAACACACACACTGTTACGACCTCTGACCTCAGAGCAGAGAACACCATTACATTGGCTGTGTCCGAAAGCAGTGTGAAACCGCTTCCAAGACACCAAAACATCACGTCTAATGATCTCGAACACATTCAAGTGAGTCTTAGACTGAACCAAACATATATTTCATGATGGTTTCTCTGTAGAATCTTAAGTTGGACATTTAATTTACTTGTCTCAACCGCTCCATCAGACATCACTTTTGTTCTGGTTACAGGATGTGACACTGAATTCAGATGTCTTGATGTTTGAGTCTGACCTCTCTCTCTGGTCCCGCGGGGAGATAAAACACGGCTTTAGTCCAGTTTAGATCTGAGCGTGTGTGCGCCGAGCTCCAGTCCAGGCTCTGGGTGTCGTCTTCAGTCCAATCGTGCAGGTCTATGATGATGTCAGAGGGGCATTCTGTGTCCTGATTGGTCAGTGTGTAGGTCTGAAGGCTGTTGTGTATTTCAGTTGTGCAGGACTCGAGCAGTCGAGCTGCTGGTCTCAGAGACATCAGCACCGGACCTACAGGAGCAGATCAGACAGATCACATATAGAGGACTGGGTAAGATATGTTTTGAGGGTGTTTAGGATCACCCTGCAAAAAAAAACATTTGGCACATGACAGTGTAACTTTTACAAAGCGTTGCATTTTTCCTCTTATGACAAATTTAGAATAAACTCTTTGACTGACCTTTATTGTGTCCCATCAGCCACTCATGTGCGCTCATGGCCGCTTCATTGGCTGCTGTCAGTGGATAAATATCCTCCTGAAAACACCCAGACTGCTGACAGAACAAAAACAAACATCACAACTGTTACACATTTACAAATGGATTAGGGTTCATCAAATTACTTACATGATATGCTGATTAATTAATCAAATTAATTGAATACATCAATATTTGCAGCAAAGTGGCCCCAAATAAACATAATTCAATATATAAAGCCACAATGTGACAGTGAGGACCAATCACAGGAATTAGATCAAAGGTCTTTCATTAAAAATAAATAAAATACAAACACAAACTCTCTCGATGGAGAGAAACAAACATAAACATTACAAACAACGTTAACAAACATAAAACACAAAACTGACTGAGCAAGAACATGAGGGGAAAAGCACCATATATACAGAGTTAAAGACATGAGGAACAGGTGACAACAATTAACATCAGGAGGACTAGACGAGGAGGCGTAGCAAAGAGATACAAGGAGGTGGAGACAGGGGAGCATATGGCTGACACAAACATAAACAAAGCCATTAGCTAAAGCACAAAACAAAAACACGCCCAAACAAAACAGACAAACAGAGGGCAGACCAGACAGGATCATGGCAATGTAATGATTAAATACGCGAATTAAAAATAACTGTACTTTAATCATTAGAAATATATGTGGAGGTGAGGGCGTGGTCGAGGGTTCATCTGGGGATAGAGGAAGAGGTAAGAGGTAAGGGTTTTACCTGAGTTTCATTACTGGTAATTGCTATTTTAATGTTCGCAGTGATAGACGGGGTAAATACAAGGTGCCCTGTCCATAGAGTGAGAGAGACGCTGCAAAACTGTGTGTGTGTGTGTGACTAGGAGAGACACCTGAAGCAATTTGTGTGTTGGCCATTGCTGTATTTGTTTTGCCCTTTGAAGCTTTGCCGTTTGATGTGTATGGGTTTATGTTGATGAGAATAAAGAGTGACATACCTGAGTTCCTTCCTCATACTTCCTCATTCATTGAACCTTGTTACACTGGTGCCGAAACCCGGGAAAAGAGGAAGAAGGATACGCTGTCAGGAGGAAGTCTTATGGCCCCTCACCTGCATCCACCAGGACCAACACAAGGTCCTCATGGATCTTCAGAGGGAGCAGCAACAGCGTTTCGAGGTGCTCCTTCGGGCCCAGAAGGAGGACCGGCAGGTACTGCGGAGCTTAGTACTCCAGGAGAGGGGCAACAACAACAGCCCCGGCAACAGCGCACGCCGACGTGTTGCTCACCAAGATGGGGCCTCAAGAATATCCGGAGGCATACCTTGAGCTCTTTGAGTACACCACCATCGCCGGAACAGTGGGTGGTGCATCTTCTGCTGCTGCTGACTGGGGGAAGCCCAGATCACAGTGCAACAGCTTACGGCCACCAACCTCCTGGACTACTCATGTTGAAAAATCCATCTTGCAATGGGCCAGCCAGAGCCCAGAAGAACACTGCCAGCATTTCTGCTGTGAGGCTGGCTGCCCATTTACCTTTGCCCTGCAGCTTCGTGCTACCTACCGGTAGTGGGTGCTAGCTAAGGAGGACAGCGACGCAGAGGATGTCATCAACCTGGTGGTGCTGCAGCAGTTAATCTCCCGGTTGCTGAAGGGATGGCCAATTGGGTCCAGTTCCCCCTACCGGCGTCGCTGGATGAAGCAGTCCAGCTGGTGGAAGATCATCTGGCAGCATATCCTGAGCTGGCGCACCCCACGTCCTTTCTCCAACACATGTCTCTTCCCCTGTTCTCTCCCCCATCCCCCTTCCTTCTGCCCTGAAACTGGCTCCCTGGTCTAAGGGGTTTGCTAACTCTCCCCTCTCTTCATCCCAGGTGAAGGAGTCGGTTGCCACAAGTGTGGGTGGGAGGCTTGGGCCAGTCTGCTGGAGTTGCGGGGAGCCGGATCATGTCTGAGAGCAGTGCCCGGTAATGGAGGTGGGGGCTTTGATCCGGATCCCCGACACCCCACAGACCTCCTCCGATCGAGCAGGGACGTACCAGATACCTTTGAGTATTAAGGGGGGTACATACCAAGCCTTGGTGGATTCAGGTTGAAATCAAACCTCCATTCATCAATGCTTAGTTCAAAATGGGACATTAAGGTCAAATAATCAGGTGAAGGTGAGGATGGAGATATTCATGATTATCCTGTAGGGACTGTCACAGTAATGTTCAGGGACAAAAGCATAATATTGAGGTGGTGGCTATCCGATAACTTTGGGAACTAAAAAATGCTTATCGATCATTATTGAAGAGGTTGTGTGAGGATGGGTCCTGTGAGAAAGTGAATTCGGTATGGGATGTGTGAAGCGCTGACTGGGAAGGTTTGGCCTGGGCCGTCTGCGGCTGTTTCACGTAAGTCTCAAGTCATGTAAGTCGCGTTTGACCAAGTAATAGATGATGGTCAACATCTTCAGCCGGGCATCACACTATCATCCATATTATAAATGATTGGTTGTATATCGGTTTGTTTGTCCTGTGTTTAGTCATTTATTTCTAGCTTTATCAGAGATATGAGCTGTTGAATATTCGACAGCACACACCAAACACTCTTTTACCGGTTTTTGATTATTCAGACATTCTGCTGGATATTTTAGTCAGAGGAGCTGTGGTGCTGTACAAGCGCACTAAAAGATGCAAACATAGGAAGCGAGCCAGAGCTGGTAAAGCTCTGACAGCGCGACTTTCGAACCTCGCTGCCAAGCATCCATCTAGCAAATCTCTGCTCTCTTCCTGAAAAAAAGAACAAATTACTTCTCCTCACCCGCAAAAATAAGGACTTTGCAAATTCTGCTGCTTTGTGCTTCATGGAAACCTGGCTGAGTGAAGCCATTCTGGACAGCACATTACATCTGCCAGGCTTCCAGCTGTTCAGAGCGGATCGCACTAGAGAGTTAAAATGGTAAACGAGAGGTGGTGGAACGTATTTTTACGTCAACAAATGTTGGTTTATGGATGTAACAACTCTGAAGAATATGTGCTGTCCTAATTTAGAGGCACTCTTCAGAAATTGTAAGCCTTTCTACTAGCCATGTGACTTTTCCTTGTGTATTCTTGTAAGTGTTTATATTCCTCCACACCCATGTGTGAATGCAGCGCTGCAACAGCTGACTGATCATATCACAGACATGGAGCAGTAACACCCGGACTCACTTATTATTATTATTGGGTATTTTAACAAGGAAAATCTCAAATGTGAACACCCAAATACAGACAGAACATCACATGCCCCACCAGAGACAGAAATATACTGGATCACTGCTACACCACTGTAAAGGATGCATATAGCTCTGTCCCACGTGGAGCTTTAGGACTCTCTGATCACTGTCTGGTTCATCTTCATCCAACCTACAGATAGAAACTAAAATCAGCTAAACCTGTAGTAAAGAATGTAAAGAGGTGGTCCAATGAAGCAGAGCTAGAACAACAAGCCTGTTTTGACTGCACTCATTGGAGTGTTTTTGAGGCTGCAGACACAGACCTGGATGAGCTCACAGATACTGTGACATCATATATCAGTTTCTGTGAGGATATGTGCATCCCTACTATGATTTATTTAATGTTCAACAATGACAAAACATGGTTTATAGCAAAACTCAGGCAGCTTCGTCTGGCCAAAGAGAATGCTTACAGAAGTGGGGATAAAGTCTTGTACAATCAGGCCAAATACAGACTGACAAAGATTTGAGTTCCTAAAAGAAGCTACTCTGAAAAGCTGAAAAAAATGTTTTCAGCTAATGACCCTCCATCAGTGTGGAGAGGCCTGAAAGTCATTACCAACTACAAGACACCATCCCCCAACCCTGTAGGGAATCAACAACTGGCTGACGACCTGAATGTGTTTTACTGTAGATTTGAAAAGCCCAGTCTCACACATCACACCCGCTCTGATCTTCACAGCACACAAACATTTACACCTCATGCCACCACCCTCCTCCCCTAACCCACACGTAGACTCCTCCTCCCACTATGTGTTGCACATGTTTCTGGTGTCACTGGGATTGAAGCTTCATTAATATGACACTGCTATGAAAACAATGTTTAAACTGCAGAATATGTCAGTGCGTTTTACCTTCCGTGGCACATAGAAGCTGACAGGTTCCAGCAGATCTCTGACGGTCAGCAGCCTGTAGAATCTGAACACCTCACACGCACTGACGTTCAGTCCACGCTTGGGCATTACACCTAAACACACCACACAAATATCACACTCTATGGAGTACAGGTGTTTCTAAACTTGTGAGGGCCAACGTTTTTGAAAATGTCCTCACTAATATATTGAAACGTGAAAACTGACATGCGAGGACATTTGAATCACTCCTCACTTTTTGAAAGGCTTATAAAATCGACTATATCATGTTTAGCTTTAAATCTACTGATATTAACGGGTTTGTTTTAGGGTTAGTGTTGGGGTTAATCAAATATCTTTACACCCACGTTACATTCACTGTGTGTGTGTGTGTGTGTGTGTGTGTGTACCCATTCCTCTCTGTGGGAAAGAAGAGTGATATTCGGCGAGGAAGTGAATGTACGGTTTCACCCCACTGACTTCATAATAACGAATGTTGCCATCACCCTGTAAACCAAACCAGAGACAGACAGATTTTAACACAACTCATTTTACTTTTATTTATAAGCTAAATCAAACAGCCCCAGAGATTAAGGGATTCATATAGTAGCTACTAGAGCAAATACTGAAACCCCAATGTTCATCCACTGACCTGCCACACACTAGTATCAGCAAAACCGACACAAACCACCAGTTTGTCCCAATATTATACTGTTATCTCCTCCTGATTCTGTCTTTTAGTCCATGCAGATACCTTTGAATAAACTGAAGCTGGAATGTTGCACAGATACTTGATTAACTGTTCTAGACCCTAGTGAGCTTTCTCCAGAGGCAGCATTTTAAGGCATCATAGGTGCTCCCGATACAAAGAGGAATGTATGTTAATTATGCTGCCTCATAAGATACCTCATTTTGGTAAAATTCTAAGGCAGCATCATATGTATCCTTCCATAGGAAGGGAGTACCAGAATGCACTGTGATGAGACAATTCACAAGGTTTTGGAACATACCCGTAGAGTGTTCTCAATATCCTGGTGTAAAACTCTGATTATGACAGTAAAACCCCAAATCATCCAGTTTGTGTAAGAGATATAATAATGTTTCAGCTGTTCAAACACTTCCTGATCTGTGAACATGAGACGCTGTCTAAACTGAATGTGTGTGACGTCAATATTGTCTACAACTGACTTGTAAAGCACACAAGGTTTGATCAACATGACTTCATCACCTTCTCTAGTTTGGTGACCTAGTCTTTGAGTGGATCTTGTAATCTGCATTTATGAGTGAGATTAGTTGTCTGTTTCTAATATATTAAAAGACTTGCTTTCTTTGCCAAAAGGCTGACGGCGGCAGATATCCTCCAGCCAAACTGTGTTTCTGCTTTGAACATCTCCCAAAAAACACATCCTGAATAATGACCTCAAACTCAATTAGCAGTAGCACTTTTTGGTTTAATATTAGCAAGACACAAATACACAATATACTTTGATATTACCCCTACTCAGATGATATCAAACCTAACTTTTGTGGTAATCAACATTATGCTACAATGATGTTGATTGAGCTTAACTTTTATTGATCCCAGAATATGCCTTCAAGTTTATCATAATATAACTTATTTTAAATAATTTTAAGTCATATTTTGGCCCCTTGGGAGTTTGCTGAGGCAAACCACTGCAATTATTGCCAACATTTTTTTAGCAAAGTTTCTCTTTGAACTGTGGATGAAACATTTGACCTTTCCAGCCAGATACAGCATTTGTGTGTCAGGGTCATAAAAAGGGAAAATGACCCCTGACCCTCCATCCAAATCCTCCTCTAGTAACGGCTCGGACAAATCCTCCTGTAAACACACACACACACACACACACACACACACACACACACACACACATGTTGTGTTTCCATGTTTTATGGGGACTTTCCATAGACATAATGGTTTTTATACTGTACAAACTTTATATTCTATCCCCTAAACCTAACCCAACCCCTAAACCTAACCCTCACAGAAAACTTTCTGCATTTTTACATTTTCAAAAAACATCATTTAGTATGATTTATAAGCTGTTTTCCTCATGGGGACCGACAAAATGTCCCCACAAGGTCAAACATTTCGGGTTTTACTATCCTTATGGGGACATTTGGTCCCCACAAAGTGATAAATACATGCTCACACACACACACACACACACACTCACTATAACACATCGTACACACACACAGACAGAATGTGAGAATGTACATTATCTACACTACATGGTCAAAAGGATGTATAAACCTGAACATTTAATTTCAAGCCCATCAGCATTAATATGGATTTTTTCCTAGATGTTAAACATGTCTTTGGTGATTTGGTCTCATTCACACACAAGTGAACGTCAGTGAGGTCAGAGGTCAGACACACATGTTGGGTGATTATGGACATCTGATAAATCTCAAAGCTGTTAAGATCTGACTTCTGCAGGCCACTCAAGTTATTATTAGATTTAACCAAACCTGATCATTTAAATGAGGTGTCCACATATTTCTGGCCATGTAGTGTGTGTGTGTGTGTGTGTGTGTGTTACCAGGTTCCACAGAGCAAACTGTCTCTGGTTCCAGGACGAGTTTCCTGTGGTCAACATCATGTTGAGATTCCACAGGAACACAATCTTACATGCTTTATGAGACGAGCTGCCAGACTCCTGAAAGCACACAGACACATGATTAAAACATCTTCTGCTGATAGAACAACAGTTCATGTTTATTACAGTACAGTACACACATACACACACTCGTGTGACCTGCAGCACTCGTCCGGTGCGTGGCTCGATGACTCTGATCTTCTTGTCTTTGCAGACTGTGGCAAACACACTGCCATCTGCACTGATGCTCAAACACACCACCAAATCAGAGTGTGTGTTTATCTCACACACCGGCATCTCCACAACAACACCAGCGGTGTCTAAACGCCACACCAACACCTACAACACACACACAAGAATGACACTGGAAGGCATGTTACGAGGAGGATATGTGTGTGCGTGTGTAATGTCTAGGTTACGGATGTAACCTCCGTTCCCTGATGGAGGGAACGAGACGGTCTCTCTTGAGTGCCGAATATGCCTTTGATCTACGAAAAAAGGCCAATGGCAATTAGGCAGACAGTATTTGCATACCGTGCCCCGGACATACGGGTATAAAAGCGGGCAAATACGTTGAGTTCATTCAGGAATTTTCTGAGGAGCCGGAATTGTCCGGCCACTACAGTGGCTCGGCTCAGTGACGTGGCCGGGAGGACACAACGTCTTGTTCCCTGGAGGTTACATCCGTAACCTAGATGTTCCCCGTCTGTCGCTCACATTGTGTCGAAGAAGCGACACTAGGTGTCCAATTCAAATCACGCCATGTGCTGGGCTGTGTAAGTGTACTGCTGACACAAGAGCGAGCAGGTATATTTACGTGCAAAGGCGACCAGTTGTGTCAGACCGCACGTACCCTTCCCCAATGCCCCATAAAAGATGTCGGAACTCTTCTGATTACCCTAAGCAGGGGAACGAGGCAACGCTTGCCCATCTGGGAATGGGCCGAGCCTAGCCGGGCCTCTTTTCTCAATATGTTTCTCGCATAGAGCCAAAGCGGCTGGGGCCCTTACACGCATCGTGGGAAGGGGGTCTTACCCAGTTTCCTATTTTTTCAGGGGGAAAAGACCCTGTGGAGACCACACCTGCCCAGCAACAGGGAGTTAAGTGGCGAGATACATCACATGGGCCCCTCAGGTCACGTGTTAAAAAATGGCGTGATGGTAGAAAGTAAGCCGCGACCACAACGTTGCCATGGTCATGATCTCGCAGTGAGAACATGGACCATCCACAAATGCTGCCTCGGTGTGATCGCAAACCAGACACGGAGAGCTCTCTACCGCATCCAGGAACTACGCAGGGGCGGAAGGGCATCTTTATAAAGACGCGTCCTGAACAGGACGTTCAACTCCAGCTCTCAACTTGCTCTTTTAGAGGAAATAACTCTTTTAGAGAAAATCCCTCTTTTATGACTCTTTAAGT